>NC_057948.1:9010928-9258428 GCF_018555375.3 Anguilla rostrata
CAAGTTGCACATCTAGGATGCGAAGTATAGAGCAAAACAGTTTAAGTTTCAGTCCTGTTAAAACTGTGCTATAACTTCCCCTGTTGGTGGTGCTATGACTGTCTTTGTTAGCGGTGTTATACCTGTCTGTGTTAGCGGTGTCGTACCTGTCTGTGTTAGCGTGTCGTACCTGTCTGTGTTAGCAGTGTTATACCTGTCTGTGTTAGCGGTGTCGTATCTGTTTGTGTTAGCGGTGTCGTATCTGTTTGTGTTAGCAGTGTCGTATCTGTTTGTGTTAGCGGTGTTATACCTGTCTGTGTTAGCAGTGTCGTATCTGTTTGTGTTAGCAGTGTCGTATCTGTTTGTGTTAGCGCTGTTGTACCTGTCTGTGTTAGCGCTGTTGTACCTGTCTGTGTTAGCAGTGTTGTATCTGTTTGTGTTAGCGTTGTTGTACCTGTCTGTGTTAGCAGTGTCATACCTGTCTGTGTTAGCAGTGTCGTATCTGTTTGTGTTAGCGGTGTCGTACCTGTCTGTGTTAGCGGTGTCATACCTGTCTGTGTTAGCAGTGTCGTATCTGTTTGTGTTAGCAGTGTCGTATCTGTTTGTGTTAGCGCTGTTGTACCTGTCTGTGTTAGCGCTGTTGTACCTGTCTGTGTTAGCAGTGTCGTATCTGTCTGTGTTAGCGCTGTTGTACCTGTCTGTGTTAGCGGTGTCATACCTGTCTGTGTTAGTGGTGTCATATCTGTTTGTGTTAACGTTGTCGTACCTGTCTGTGTTAGCGGTGTCATACCTGTCTGTGTTAGCGGTGTCATACCTGTCTGTGTTAGCGGTGTCGTACCTGCCTGTGTTAGCGGTGTCATACCTGTCTGTGTTAGCGTGTCGTACCTGTCTGTGTTAGCGGTGTCGTACCTGTCTGTGTTAGCAGTGTTATACCTGTCTGTGTTAGCGGTGTCGTACCTGTCTGTGTTAGCGCTGTTATACCTGTCTGTGTTAGCGGTGTCGTATCTGTCTGTGTTAGCGCTGTTGTACCTGTCTGTGTTAGCGGTGTAGTACCTGTCTGTGTTAGCGGTGTCGTACCTGTCTGTGTTAGCGCTGTCGTACCTGCCTGTGTTAGCGGTGTCATACCTGTCTGTGTTAGCGCTGTCGTACCTGCCTGTGTTAGCGGTGTCATACCTGTCTGTGTTAGCGTGTCGTACCTGTCTGTGTTAGCGGTGTCGTACCTGTCTGTGTTAGCGGTGTAGTACCTGTCTGTGTTAGCGGTGTCGTACCTGTCTGTGTTAGCGGTGTCGTACCTGTCTGTGTTAGCTGTGTCGTACCTGTCTGTGTTAGCGGTGTCGTACCTGCCTATGTCGTACCTGCCCGCACTAGGTGCTCCATGGTGGGGAAGCGCTTGTAGACGGCGGTGCTGATGGAGCGGTAGATCAGCACGCCGGAGAGGTTGACGTAGCGCATCAGCGTCCTGCGGATCAGCCGCGTCGCCTCGTCGCCTCCGCGAACGTGTGCCGCCACCAGCGAGCCCAGCCTGTCGGGCCAGGGCACGCTCTCAAACTGGCCCCACCAGCGGGACACCACCAGCGTCACATAGAAACCTGTCACACACACACAGAGTCAAACACACACACACACACAGGGTCACACACACAGTCAAACACACTCACAGTCACATACACATACAGAGTCAGACACATGCACAGAGTCACACACACAGCATGCACTGTGCAGATACACTGGTTATCACAACATAACATTACAGTACAGAACATTTTGATAAGATGCGACTGTCCAACTGAACAACAAATACCAATGTGCAAACATTGCTATCTGACTATATCCTGAATGAAAAATATGGTCACACTCAGTTTGATATTTCTAGGAAAAATCGCAATTGAGTCAATAACAGGTATAGCTATAGTAAGTTCCATTCTTTATGTTGAAAACTATTTTTGTAAAATGTACACAAGTATAGCACATGAATTGAGAATTTTGTTTTCAGAAGAATTGTGAATGTGTGTGTGTGTGTGTGTTTACCCAGGATGAAGGACACAGGGATCAGCTCAGCATAACGGTTGCAGTAAATGGCCAACTTCTCAAACAGCCTCTTCTGGTCTTCATTCAGTAGGAACCTGATGAGAAGAGCCAATTAGATGCTCAGCTCACTTTGAGAAGGGCCCAATCAAACAGCCCAATCAGCTTCACAAAAATCTACATTCCAGAATTAAACTATTCACTAAAATCCCCCCAAATAACTGACCTTAAATTTTAACAACAGTTTGACAAATAAAAAAAAACTGTCCAACTCTCTTTGACCAGTAAACCTTGCCCACCTTGACCTTTAAAATAATAGGTATCACTAGCTACCGCTCAAAAACTGTAATCGCTACATGTCTTACCTTTCTGAGATTCAACAGTCGCTTTCTATCCCTGCCTCCTCTGCCTTTCACCCTTCTCTTCCTTCCTTTTTTCCCCTATCTGTTCCCTTTCAGTTAGGTTTTAATCCCTTCCAACGACAGTGGCTGAAGTCTCTGCCTGCCTGTAGCATATGACCAAGCACAGGCCTCTGGCAATTACCTGTAAATGACACTGAGGGCGCAATAGAGCGCAGTAAAGATGAGCAGCTCCCTGTACAGCAGCTTGTAGATGCTTCCCCTCCAGCGCAGCAGCAGGTGGAAGAAGCTGCCAAGGCCGGCGTCGGCCACCCTACGCGAGTAGGTCACCGTCATCACTGCCCCCCGGTGGCCCGGCTGACCTCCTGCGGCACCCCTTTCCGGTGCTGGTGTGAGGACGGCGCGGAGGCGAACAGCCTAACCGACTGACACGCTGACTGACGAATGACACGTCAGGCACGCGGGCTCTCACATGTTGGCAGTTAGGCACGCGTGCTCGTTAACACACAGCGAGGAGTCAGACTGAAAGATTTTATCACTGACACACAAGGCCCAGAGGCTCTGACATAGACAGACACAGAAACAACATCAGGTCATTAGAAAAGAGAGCGAAAACGGGGGGAAGGGAGCAGACAGAGTGCGTCGGTTATAATCATAAAGCAACTTATACAAGCGCTTAGAACACAGCCATTAATCCGCTCCTGAAGTTAAGCACTACTGTAGTTACCAGCCATGAAGACCCTTTTCTATGGCTTTGCTGATGAAAATGTAACTGACAAATAGGGTGTACTCACTGTGTTCTGTGCTGGAGTGTATGTTCCTGAGCCTTCAGGAAGTGAGGGAGCGAGGAAGAGAGAGACGGAGGAAAAGGGGAAAAGAACGATGGCTGCCCACACCTCCGGTCACTTGGTATGTTAATCTGGTTCAGCAACAAAGCAGCATTGTGAAGCCGTGGGCCTTGCTAATCTGTAAATGACTGCGTACCAAGTACTCACAGAACACCCCCCTGAGCGCACACACACACACACACACACACACACACACGTAAACACATGCACACACACACATACAGAAACATTGCACGTACATAAAACACACACACAAACACAGGCACACACCCGTACATGAACACACACACACACACACACAGACATACTACATTACACGCATAAACACACAACCCATAAATGACACACACATGCAAGCACACACACACACACACGTACATGCACACGCTCACACACATCAACACACACCAGTCTTGTAGTATTCAAGTCCAGGACTTGGATTCGAGCCTAACCATGACTTGTGACTTGACTGTCTGTGACTCCAGGTTTTATGCCTGTGTTAGTGGTGTCACCCCACTTTCAGCGTCACACAGAAGAACATGGCCATCTACTGTAAGGTCTCTCCGGACAAGGAATAGTAAATCTTTGCTGGTTTTTTTTCTTTCAATTTGTGGCTTCAAAACGTCATCAAACCTTCTTTCCTTGTTTTTACTAATTATTATTCCCAAATACATCACTTTCTGACAAACTTTAATAGTTTTTACAGAGGCTAAATTTGAAAGTTTCGCTGGAAATAATTCTTGTTTATGTAAATGAACTTTTAGGCCAGACACCAATGAGAAGGCATTTATCTCAAGCAGAGCTCGTTCAGCCTGCTTGGTAGGAAGATTGCCGTATGGTAAGCCATGTTGAGTGATGATGACACAATACTGGGCCACCTATAAGGAAATGCCACTGGTGCTACTTTGTCTGATACTAATCACAAGTCTCAGCAGTAAAAAAAAAAACAAACAAAAAAAAAGCAGGGGCCTACCCTGCCTAACACCTCGTTTGATGTCAAATCCGGGAGGAGAGGTGCCCTTGCATAGTGTAGCAGAGCTATTTTTATCTATGAATACAGGTTTGGTGTTATTAACCACGTTGTGCAGTTCAAACGGGGCCAATTTCCGCCTGTTTTTCATTGTTCTGTTTAATAAATTATAACTCCAGATGTGCACATCTTGAATTGATGAAAACCCCATTACCATTTCATGTGATTGCTTAAAATTATTCATTTTCATAATAAATATGGACTGTAAATGCAAAGCAATCCTTGCAGAAAATGTGAAATGATTTATTTTTTAGTTTACTGTCCACCTCTAAAATGCAAATCAGAGGCAAAATCGATAAAATGTCAAGTAACAGTAAATCAAGAGATAATTCATTGCGTGGTTTTGCGTTTTTTCCTTCTTCTTTTTCCTGCCGATTACATAATCGCAAATGCTCCTGTACCACAATCAATAATTCTTTCCATTGGACATTTAGCTACATCAGCTAATAACAATGTGTCAGTCGGTCCGCCTAAGAGGCGGATCGGTCTCGGCTGTGCCGGCTGGTGGAGAGAGCACACCCACCTGGGCTGCGTTGGCTAATCAGCCCAGGTGCTTAAAGGTGTGCTGCTCTCCACAGTTCGGGCCCGAGACCGGGAGCTAAAACTGAGAGCTCAATTATGAGTTTTTGTTCGGTTCGGTTCGTTTCGTTTTATTTTATTTTACAAACGAAGGGAAGTAATCCTCAGCTGGGATGTTGTCGGAGCTGGACCTGGCCGGGAAGGCGGGTCAGCTACGGGCGGCGCACGGGAAAGTGATCGCGCCGTTTTACTTTCTTATGTCTTTGTTATTTTAGCTAATTGTTTTTGCCCGGAACCCCTTGAGGGGGAAGGGTGAAGAGGTCCGTTTATTTGATTTCGTGTTTGTGTGTGCGCTCTCTCTCTCCATGCGAC
Organism: Anguilla rostrata; assembly: GCF_018555375.3. NCBI lineage: Eukaryota > Metazoa > Chordata > Actinopteri > Anguilliformes > Anguillidae > Anguilla > Anguilla rostrata. The sequence goes on from NC_057948.1 coordinate 9,016,061, forward strand.
GAGAACGGTGTTCCCCGGTACTGTCGCAATTCCCTGTCCGGTGTGTCACGCTTGGCGTGTAACTAACAACTTCCGATCTTGACAGAGGAAAATTGCTTGCAAGGTACTCGGATACACATGCAAAATGGACGTATAAGGAAGTGCACGTTTTTTAAAAAAACATTGTGGTCGTCTTGGTTTTGTATGGAAACTACATAACTTATAACTAATAATTGCCCAAAAAATGTAACGTTGCTATTACAGCCGAATAATCTTCGTGGGGGAACTAAATTAATATTTAATTTAAATGCATTCTCTCAGAGAAAATCGGTGGGAAAGAATCTGCCTTCGCAGCTCTTTCTCTTCGTTCACAAATGCCCAGTCAGGTTTGTTTATATTCATAATTTATTCCTAAATTTCAATGATTGGAAGGAAAGAGGGCAGAAGCACATTTCACAAGTTGCACTATGTTTCACTTTCTTACAGCATTTTGTGGATAAAGTCACCTCCCCTTCCCTTTCTTTTACATAATCACATAATGGTTATTAGCCTACTCTTCTATAGGTTTCAGAGCAACAGGGATGTTTCCTGTTAATGGAGCTGCAATTCCTGTGATGTTTTCACTCCTAGTGCTGAGCGACTGACATTTCTTTTTTTAAATTAGGTAGGCCTAGCCTATTTAAATTAGGCCTAGTCGATCGACGTCGACAACTTAACAAGTGAGGAGCACTTTGAATTTATAAACAGATCAAAGAGCAAAAATGGACAAAAGGTCAAAAGTAGAAAAATGTGTCCGAATGATTCTGCTTGTGTGCAGAAAATAGCAAGTGATAGCATGGATTCCTGCAGTTTGTGGGAAAGTTTTACAGCCATGAAACTGACCCCCAAGGCCAATGAGGATTTGGCGGCTTGTGGGCACTGCGGGAAATGGTTTCATGAAACCTGGGGAGAAGAGAATGGTCTGCTGGATGAGGATGAATTCATTTTCTGTGTTCTGGGGCTGTAAGGTCAGAGCCCAGACACAACTGTTTAGCCATTTAGATATTGGACTTATTGTCACCGTTAAGCCATTTTGAAATTCAGCATATTAGCCTACTCTTGCTGTGTTGCCATTAGACTGATGAAATACATTTTTAAGCCATTTTTTAAACCACAGTGTTCTGTGCCTTTGATGGCATCTCTGGTTGGAATGATCCCATGGGATGTGCATACAAAAAGACATCTAATGTGAACATTCCATTACTAAGAACAGACCTGTCTCGCTACAAAATCTCAAAAACCGCAGAGTACCCTAACTAACCTCTGTATTGCGGTCAAATTGACCCTTTTAAAGTTGAAAATCTAGGAAATACTATTATTTTCAGTAGAAATTCTCTACTGGCCTATAGTGAATCAAAATTTTAAATAAAGTCATTCATGTATTTGCAAACCCCGTATGGATGACCCAGAACATTTGCTGTACCTAAAAAATGAACAGAACAGGAGGGTTAAGTTACAATTTTCTCCTTTTCGTGACCCAGGCACGTGTGAAAATAACCCGAAGTCCATAAAACTCACAAATTTTGGAGTGACCCAAATGTGTTATCTTGAACTGTGGAGGTTCAAAGTGTTGCCCTTGCGTGTTGTCATACCGTCCACATTCTGAAACTCAAGTGTGAACAAATTTCCATTGGTCCCACAGGGGGGGAAAAAACACCTCCATTTTCATTTCATGCAAAATGCAGCTTGATTTAAGTATATATTTGAATGCCAAATGTGTGTGCTGAGGAGACGTGACAAACCTCAGATTCAGAAGGAAAGACAGCCTGTGGTTTATCAAGCTTCAAGGTATCAGGTAAGACTGTTGTTTTTGTGTTGTTTTCTGCCTGTAAAGGTAGGTGTAACTTGTTAGCTTTCACTTTTAGCGGGCTTTAGTTCAAATGTAAATTTAATTAAATTTTTTCTTCGATGCAGTCAATGTCACAAATTTAAAAGTTGACATGTACCAGTCACTGATCTAAACGAATTGTTTGCCATCATCAAAAATGTGTTATACACCAGGTAGTGTTTCTTGATTAAACCTTTTAGTAGAAGTGGTCTGGGATGATTAATGGTTTACTCAAACACCTAGCAACTTTGAAACACGAAAGTCTGCATTCGGATACAGATATAACTTGATGTATCCAAAAAAATTTTTTTATAGAAATGTAGATTTTTTTTGTTATAATGCACAAATACACAACATATTCCATTTTATGGCAGAACCAACCACAACCATTGGCTTGCATGGTCATTATGCACATATGGTCATAAAATTCTGCTCCACACTGGAGAAACACCTCGATTTACTATTCGATTTGCAGTAGAAATTTGGCAGTGCAAATAAGGTTTGGCACTGGAAAGGAAATGCATGTCCGATTACCTCATGCATGTTGAAAATGCAAAATCATTTTCGTAGAACTTGGTTCTCGAGTCCTGCTTATTTAAAAAAGCTCTCCTTTGCTCTCAGAAGCATGTGTGTGCATATATTGCATGTTGGCTACTTGTTAAAAGGTGAATTTGTTACAAAATGCTTTACTACTCACCTAATGTAAAAAAAATAAAGTGTGATCCCATTACTGAATTTGAGCAATCATACACTCATTTTGGCACTGCAATCAGATGTCGCATTTCTGGTTATCGGATCATCATTACACCTAATCTATATCCGCATGTCAGCTTTGAAATTACCCCACGATTATGTCTACACTACACAAGGTTTAGTGTTGGACACTGACAAAGAGTGACTACTATATGCAGGGTGGGAAATTAAGTTTTTGGTCCACCAGCCACAGTGGCCGGTAAGTGCCAACATTTTTACCCAGCTCATTTTTAAAAAAACATCACAGAAAACAAAGGTAGATACATGATACATTACAGAAAATGCACACGTTTATTAGTTCTGATAAAACAATATTCATTTAATGTATAAACCATATCCACATCCATGTACCCCCTTTGCAATAATATCTAGGTGACACAGCTCGAAACAAATATGGAGTTGAATCAATAGGCTCATATTTAAGTTGTTGAACACATCTATTTAACATTTTTTTTTCTTTATCTTATTAAAACAAAGGAGCTCGTTGTTATTTGCTTTGTCTTTGAATTCTTCCTCATCTAACGAAAAGTTTCCATGTGTCCAAGCTTTCACCAGTTGGGAACCTGGGTCTTTAATTTGGTTAGTTAAAATTTTTTATTTATTTTTCATGGCATGCATTTCTGTTTCTGACAGTGTGGCTTAAGAACGTGAATAATCCCTCTAGACATGAAAAGCACCTAATTAAGAAAAATAAACAGCTTGTATAAATTGTGGGATTGCACTTGTGGTTGGAACGAAAACCAGCATATGCAGGGCCCCCCAGGACTGAGTTTGGGATCCACTGCTCTAGTGCAGTGATTTTCAGTCCTGGACCTGGCGGGCCACAGGGTCTACTGAGTTTTTTTTTTTTGTTTTTCACCTTTAATATCAAAAACACATTCAGACCCAAGAAACCAGGTGAGGTGAGTTAACTGTGTAATGAACTGCTTTACTTGTCCGATTGAGTGCCGACTAAAAGGAAAACCCAGCAGACCCTGCGGCCCGTCAGGACCAGGAATGAAGATCACTGCTATATTCCAAGATGACCATGTCAAACAAATTCAAGTAGTTTCATGAACAGCAGGATGAAGCCAATGCCATGACCTCCACAATCAGCAGATCTATACAGCATTGGAACTTTGCGCGGTGTTCTGGAACGCAGGATGTAGAATAGATTTCCTCCTCCTTCATCCCTCAAAGAACTCAAGGCTTTCATTTTAAAAGAATGGACCAATATCTCACTACACACAGTTCAGAACGTGTATGTCAGCATCCCAAGAAGGGCTGAGGTTGTTATGAACATCTAAAATATGACTGTAAAATATAGTTGTCCAATCTATCTGTGTTGGTGGATGAGATGTGTGTGGTATGAGAGGTGTCCTTCTTGCAGCTCATTGGATTGTGGGAATGGCCATCTCTGTCGCTGGTAGTAAAATGTCGCTTACCTGGAGCCAGATGGTGGCTGCATTCTTCTTGACTTCCCTTTGTACAGGTGAGCCGTCTCAAAATGTCTCTCTTGCTTTCCTCCTCCCCTCTGCCCCAGAGCTGTTCGTACTGTTATTTACATGGGTGGACTTCAAATTCACAGTGTTAATGAGGAAATAAGAATAAAAGAAAATGATTTTTTTATCTTAGCTAAAGGGACTCCAGCAGTGTGTTAAGTCAACCGAGTCCTTTAATAATTGACATGAAGGCCGTTTCCATCCTCTGAACTTGTTTTAAATGTGCATTGTGATCTGTTGTTTGCCGGTTCTTGTGGGTTACTGAATGGCAAACCTGGTAAAATATGTGGATGCTGCACATTTCTTGTTTCTAGCTATATACTTATTGGTTAGTCAATTAGACAGGCGAAGCAGTTCACAAATACAATTAAGTGATGTGACGTACTGTTGGCCCTTCTGTTGGACTGCAGTCCCCTCTACTGGACACAAGAGTTTATACTGATCTTTTCTGTGCCAAAGAGATGGCATCATGGTGTTTTCACTGCCCTACATCCCCTGATTTAATTCCTTCAGTAGTGTTATTCATAGATACCATTATCATCCAGTTTATATTATAATAATTGGTTAGGACAACAGACAACAGGTAATACAGTTAAATAATTTATGTCTTGGTGTAACAGGTTTTGCAGTCCTTCTCCCCACAAACTACACAATCCACAGTTCTGGGACTCACACATTGTGTGCTGGTTACATGAACGTCGGTACACAGACAAAACAAAACACACCGGGTAAGGAAGGGGATTACACAACACGTCGCTCCCGTGTGCATCTCTCATTCCAGCGCCCCGGTCTCTCTGCAGGCAGAGCAGATAAACAACCAAACGTAGTTGCAGACAGCCGTGGTTGCAGACCAGCTAAACCGCTCCCTCTCTGCCTGCAGATGGTGCCCTAGCCACGCCGTCCCTTCAGACTTGGGACATACTACAGTATCACAGGACTGTTTAAATATTGTACCATTTCTGACTGTTCAGGAAAAAAGGTGTTTGCTCATTCTGTAAGCCAACCAACAGAATTGCACATTTTTTCTGTCATTTGTAAGAAATCACTGCTGTGTAGCTAGATGATTCTGACATTGGCCTAGCTGTAAATTACTGTAATTGTCTGTTCTTGGACTTTAACAGGATTCTGCTACCCTGAGAGTTCTGGGACTGAGTTTGTAACAGCCTTCATGGAGAACATAGCTTATTACTACAGAAGTTCGCCCACCCTCAAACTCCACATTTCTGCCCTGAGAAAATGCACACAGGTCAACGTCAGTGTGGTGGACCAAACCTTTAAGGCAACCTTTACGATGTCAGCTGGGCAGACAAAAGAGTTGATCCTCCCCAGCGGGTTGGAGCTGGACAAGTTTAACACTTCCTACAAGACAGTTCGTGTGACTAGCAGCTCCCCGGTGACCGTCTTCTCTGTCAATCAGAAGTTCACAAGCTTTGACACTGGCATAGTTCAGCCTGTGCAGAATCTGGGTACAGAGTACCGTCTGGCCTCCCCAGCAGATCCTACAGACCACTTATATCAGTTTGTCGTCATCAACGCCCAGGTTGCCAACACGGTCACAATTTCCCAGCCATCCCAGGACCCGCTCACAGTCAACCTCGGCCCATATGAAAATGCTAAGTTCCAAAGTCCGAAATACCCTGTGTCCACACAGGTGACCGCCCAAACCCCAGTAGCTGTGCTGTTTGGGCACCCCTGCATTGCGAAACGCAACTGCAAGTGTGGCCTGGTGTTTGAGCAGCTAACCCCCGTTTCCAGCTGGGGGAGAACCTTCATCGTGCCGTCCCTATCCGTATCAGACGCAAAAATTAATCAGATCATTCTGCTAGTGAAGTCTGACGGCACTGGTCCAGAAAGCATTCTGCCCTCCGAGTACCTGGCTCCTCCAAATTCCAAAGTACCAACACTGATGGACACCTCCCTCTACATCCAGGCTCCGATGCCAGTTTCTATCAGTCTGTTGGATTTTGGCGTCATGGCTTTGATACCAGTGGAACGTTTCTCCACCTGTTACCTGGTGCACACCTTTTCATGGACGCAAAACTTTCTCCTGATAGTAGTGAAAACTGCTGACAAGGAGGGGATTCGTCTAGGGAAGCAGCCACTTACTTCAGGTGTGACCTGGGTCCAAGTGAAAAACTCTGACTACTCCGTGGCGCTAGTCAACCTGTGGTCTTCGGACATGCACCGTGTCGTCTGGCACCTGACTTCCAAGATGGGCGTCTACATTATTGGGAAAGACTCATCGTTATTTGGGAGCCCAGCTCTGAGCCTGAAAGTGGAACCAGGTAATGTCTTAGTCAAATGGTCTTAGCACAACAAGAAGTGTGTATCTTTGTGTTTGCTACCACAAGATTACATTACAAGCATTTAGCAGATTATTATCCAGCTATTATCCAGAGTGAGTTACACAACTTTTACATAGCATTTACATTGCATTTACAGCATTTACATTATACAGCTGGATATATATACGGAAGCAATGCAGGTTGCTTGCTCAAGGGTACAACGGCAGTGTCTTACTTGGGAATCAAACCTGTGATCTTTAGGTCACAAGACCAGTTCCTCACTCATTATACTACACTGCCGCCCAACACTTGATTAAAATGTATTATAACAAATGTGTGACATTGTCACCACATCATACTGTGTGATACTGTGTTATGAAGATGGGTAATGTTTGTCACAGGTAGTGTATCCTTGTCAGGAGATTTTTTAATTGGCACACAATGACCTGGGAGCAGCAGGGTGGGGTATTGGGATCAATATGGAGGCTTTTACTTCACTTAGCAGATGTTATCCAGAGCAGCTTCCATTGGAAACCCAAGTGCAAAGATCAGGGGTCAAAGTGCAGTCATTCCCTATAGGGGGAAAGTATAGTCCCAAGAGAGCCAGCAAGCTGAAGAAGTGCACGATTGAGGACTTCCTAACTACACTACTGAACATTAAACTTAAAATTAAAGTTACACAAACAAGGGCAAAACTGCCCTAATGAGCACTGAACTTCATTATACAAGGGCTTAATTACTGAAAGACTGAATGAGCTAGTTTACATTGTTTTTGAGGAGGCAAATAATAGTAATTCATAAGATGGTGACATGAGTGTTATCTCTGTGTTTGTCTGTGTGGTCAGATGGTCGTAAGTGCCGGCTATACGTGGGTGTACTGGACCTGGTGCAGGAGGAGAAGAGCTGGGCAGATGCACAGGCCCACTGCAGGAACCTCAACAGCCAGCTGGCAAGTCTCGATGTAGAGGAATTCCTGCTGTATGCTGGCCAGGAGCTGAATGGGACCCAGCAAAGTGCAGTCTGGGTGGGCTTGCGCAAGGGCATTCTGTCCGAAAAGTGGGGCTGGCTCAACAGGGAGCCAATGGAATACACTAAATGGGGATCAGGCCAACCAAATAGCTCCCTGTATGCCCAGTGTGGCATGATGTCTGTGGAAAATCTCACCTGTAGCGCTGTGAGCTGCTGTGACCAACTGCCTTGCATCTGCTTTGAGCCTGGGCGTGAAGTTCCGTTTCCATAGCGCCCTTAATCCAGTGGTCACCAACCCTGTTCCTGGAAATCTACCCTGCTGTATGTTTTCATCTCAACCCAAATTTGGCACACCTCACTCTACTAATTAGCAGCTCAACAAGATCTCTAGCTGTTGAATGTGTTGTGCTTTGTTAGGGTTGGAGTGAAAACCTATGGGATAGTACATCTCAGTACTAGTAGATCTCAGTGGATCAAATTAAATGCGGGCATCTATCTTATTTTACAATAAATATTTAATGTAGCAAAGATCTTTGCTGAGTCGGAAATAATTTATAGATGAATAAATAAAAATAATTCTCAGTGGAAAAAATTTGTTTAATGAATAAATTATATTTCTTGAATTATTTATCTGATGGATACATTTCCTTAGGTCAGAAACACCATTTTAAACAAGACCAGGTAAAAACCTAGTATATGGCTGGACCGAACACACATGATTTGGCTGACCAATGGTGTAACTACGTAACTCGGCCGACCAATGGCGTAACTTCATCACTCACTCAGTCACTCAGTCACAGACATTCGTGTTTGTAGGGCTGGCCCTGCTGTTGCGGTCCAGCCAAAAACAGAAAAGAAAAAAACATACTTTCTGCATAATCAACTGTTGTTGTAGATCTTAGGTCTGTTTTTAAGCAATTTAACTTTATTACAAGCAACACTGAGCATTTCAAAATTGCATTCTGTTTTTTTTGTTGTTGATAGTTTGATACTTATGCGATAACCTGAAAAGTTATTCTCGTTTTCATCTGAACTTAATTGTGTTGGTAACTAAACTTACCTACGCAACTAGCCTGCATGCATTACACGCACACATCTGACTTTACAATAATATACCATTGGGAGGACATGGCATGTCAAACTAACATACTTTGCCCAGCCAACATTAACCACAATGTTTGTCTCAAATATTGATGTCAAGAAATAGATCAATCAGAGACAAGTGAGTTCTGGCTGTATTGAAAAGAATATTATTAAGACTGTAACATTAAACCCAGCTGCATGATGGGTTATCCCTTACATCTAACTAAAGTGGGTGTGATGAAGTTGTTTCTGCCAGTGCAGTTTCATAGGTTACAACCAGATGGCTATGGAGTAAGAGACAAGCCACTAGGCCTGTTTATGATAATTAATGTGTGTGTGTGTGTATTAGGGGTGGGGGGAGGTGCCACTGTTTGTATGTGTATCTGTATTTGTTTTCAACCAAAAAAATTATTTGTATTAGTTCCTCAACTTTATTATTAACTACTGTGTGCTATGAACTCCTAATTAAATAAAAACCACAGAATGTAAAGCTAACGTTTTTTGTTTGTTAATACTTTTTCTCCTCTCTTTGTTGAAGCCCCACATTACCTGTATGTTTGATTTGCATAAGCTTGAAATAAATGAAATAGAACATCGAAAAGCTTCCCTGGGTGGAATACATCTTCAGCTATTGTGCTCTAACAGCCACGTCAGATAATCGTCTGTTCTAGCGAGCTAACTTGTTAGCAATTACATGCTGGAAGAAAGAGAACTACACAAACATCCCGTGCAAGGCCTCTATTCATGCAGGTTTAGAACTGTACCTAGGTCAGATGGCTGCCATATGGTTCTATCCCAGAATGGCAATTCATTATGACATGTTGCATCAAATATTTTATATCTATGGTGTAGTCACTAATACCCTGCAAATTGAATAAACATTTATTAACAACGTGCAAGGTATAGTATATAAACTATATACAAATAACTGCAAAAGATGAGTCTTTTCTCAGGCCTGTTTTGGGGCACGTTGTCCTCCCAGGGCCTTGGCAGGCTGCCCGAAGACAGCCAAGAAACCTCGGTTGAAGGCTGCAAACTCTGCAGCCTCCCTCTCCCAGATGATAGCTTCCCTCTCCTGGATGGCAGCCTCCCTCTCCCTGGCGGCTGACTCTTCCACCCTGGCATGGACCGTGTCCTCCATCAGCAGCTGAAAATGTCTTTCGCACTGCTGATGGTCCTTTTCTGCCTGCTCCATGTGGACCCACTCTGTCTCCTTCAGGAAGGCCCGGTGTTCAGATGCCTGGTCCCTTTTCCTTTTGCCTAAAATAAGAAGTATGTTCGCAATACCTGATAGCAATATGTTGCACTGCGGCTGACCAGGATGTGGGTACAGTTGTCGTTGTAGTTGGCATCGTACATCTTCTAAATTCCTCCACGCAAGGTTGTCAATATCGAGGTCTTGTGATGCTGACACCTGGCAAATCTCCTCTGAAACCTGTTCGAACCTGTATAAAATATCGCTAAGAGGAATACGGTGTCCTTCTATTTCATCCGCTAACAGATGTCATTCCTGAACAACTTCGGCATATGCCTCCATCACGCCGGTGGGATGAGGACAGGGGATCACTCTAGTCAAACCCTCAGCAACTAGGATGATTAACCAATGCCATATCAGAGCTCGAAGTCAGACCCACCCAGCCACCTTAGCCACGCCCCTCTAAATATATAGTAATAAGTATATATCTTAGAATATATACGTCATGCTAATAAAACTTATTTGAATTTGAATCTTCAAATAGAGATCTGACCAATCAGCGTAATGTAACGGCACAACGTATCCCCGGATGGGAATAGGGGGGATGAAATTTGTCAGTGGGATGAAATTTGTTGTGACAGCACCAAAATGAACCACACAAATTTGCCTCATGACTTGGTCCAGGATGTAGGGCATAGTGCTACCTGGTTTCAATTCCCAAGCCTAATTCATCAGACAGCTACAGGACTACAAGGTAGGCCATAAAAACTGGGGCTACGATTGCTAGCTTCGCCCAGCCACAGGCTTCTTCTGCGGACCTGCAGCTGGTTACTATTGTAAATGACCTTTAATTTAAAATGCATTTTTATTAATCTTGTATTCGTTTTCTGTTTATTATTTCCGTATTGGTGACTCCTATTCTGAAAACGTTAACGGAACTCCTATTTTAAAAAGGCATCGCAGTTTCCTCCCAGCAGTAGGTGTACTACGGGTTCCGGTTTAGATTGCATTGAGCACGAGATGAACATGCAGTGAGCACGGCTGTGTAAATATGGTTTATAAAACGTTTTATTTTAAGTTCTAAATGGTATAGCGCCTGGTTGATAAGGGCACAAGGTTGGTAAATCATCTTCTAAATATACTCTATATATATTTTATATGTTAAGACTTGTAGAATGAATAGTTCGTTTTGTAAACGTGGTGAACTAACATGTTAGCTGCTAATTGCCATAGTCTAGTATCTGCCTAGTTTGACCATCACAGCCGGGGACGCTACAATTGTGGAGTTCTTATGTTACATACAGCGATCAAAATGGTCAAACAAGCATACAGACAAGATAAATGACAGTCCACTCATGACCATTGAAGTAAGTGTGTATAACTTTATTTCCTTAGGCAGTATTGATGTAAAAATTATATCAAAATGTTCAAAATATACGCTATGTTTGGGAAAAGTCATACAGGGGGAGCCATATGCTTAATGATGGCAGGTTTATCGATTTGAAGCTGTAGCTTGACAAACATTTCTTCTTCCATGAGACAATTTTTGTTATTTGACATTTTTATGCGACACAGATAAAATAAATAAAAGCTTAAATGAACACATTTTTCTTCATATGGTAAGATGAAAAAAACACAGGGCCAAGGTAGGCTACGTTAAATAATTGAGTAAACATTGGGTAGCATTGCTGTGGAATGTAGCGTGATTAGTTTGTGTGAGTTAAGATAGCCATATTGTTTGTTTAACTTGGCCTCAAGTTACAAAGAACGAAGAGTGCAGGTTAAGTGCAATGGCTCCAACGCTGTTATACTTCGCCATCAATCTTGAATTACAGCAGGATTTGATGGTGCTGCTGTAATATCTGTGTTGACTGCAGGTGGTGAACTATTATGGAGTATTTGAATATAATGGATGCCGGATTTCATCCCACCGATGTGTCTTTTGACCAAAGATAATGATTGAATTATCAGTTTCTTATGCTATTCTAATGCCAGTAGAGTGCGTAACATTTGCATTAACCTACTCATTAAGTTATGAATAAAACATTTAAACATTTTTTTTTTTTCAGTTACTGAGGAAGACATGAGAAAGAGATGGAAAAAGGGGGGATATAGAGATGGGTTAGGCCATAAGAAGGTGATTCAGAATGAAGAAGGTATCATAAGGTGGTTTAGAGTGAATATGGTATCAGGAGGTCTGCAGCATCTGATTGAGAGCGCTGATGATGGTCATGGGAGGTGGTGTTCTCTCTCAACCGCTGGCCCATCTGCATGTATAGTGCCTTGCACAGGGAGGTGGTGTGCTCCCTGTGGCTCACTGGTCTGCTTTTTCTGCACAGTGTGGTGCTGTCTCTTCGATGGCTTAGAGCCACTTGCAGAAGTCCTTGTATCCAAATTCAGCCTTCGTAGCCTTGATGTACTCCTTTCTCTCTGCCATGCTGTGACTCTTAGCCTGCCGAGTCAGGCCTTGGATTAGCCTACCTCAACACCAGGCATAACAGACGAAGGGACAAGAGCTATGAAAAAAATGCAGGCAATGGCAAATGAAAGTGTAAAACTGGCAGTGTAATTAAACTCTCAACAGCGAAGATATTTCACAAAGGTGTATGTTTTATTTTGAAATGCTTAAAGTTGCTCAAAATAAAGTTAAATTGCTTAAAAACATATCAAAGAATTCCAACAGGTAATAAATCAGGAAATATGTTTTCTCTTTTCTGTTTCTTAAAATGGTGTTTCTGACTCAAGGAAATGCATCCCTTAGAGGGATAATTCCAGAAATATTTGGACTATTTATTTATATTGGCAAAGCTCTTTGCTACATGAAATGTTCACTGTAAAATAAGAGGGATTTCTGGATTTCATTTGAAAAATATTTAGAGATGAAAGATTATATTCTTAAAAATTCTACCATAAATCAAACAAGATGAATTTAAGAATTCTGAAAAGACTGAAAAACAACACAGAATTAGGGGAAAATATGAGTTAAACACAACCAGAAGAAAATCACTGTTCGGGGATTATTAAGGAGCTGTTAGAAAGTGACTTTAGTTCCAAGTTAATAGCAGATAATGAGAAGAGAATGTCCCTGATAAACTGTAATGGATGAAGGGTCCTACAAGTAGCTCATTTCAGGATCAGGCTGAAGACAGATTAAGGCAGTGGTAACCAGCCCTGTCCCTGGAGATCTATCGTCCTGTAGGTTTTCACTCCAACCCTAACAAAGCACACCGCATTCAACAGCTGGAGATCTTGTTGAGCTGCAAATTAGTAGAGTCAGGTGTGCCAAATTAGGGTTGAAATGAGAACCTACAGCAGGGTAGATCTCCAGGAGCAGGGTTGGTGGCCACTGGATTCAGGGCGCTATGGAAACGGAATTTCAGGCCCAGGCTCAAAGCAGATGAAAGGCAGTTGGTCACAGCAGCTCACAGCGCTCCAGGTGAGACGTTCCACGGACATCATGCCACACTGGGTATTCAGGGAGCTATTTGGTTGACCTGATCCCCAGTTAGTGTATTCCGCTGGCTCCCTGTTGAGCCACCGCCATTCTCCGGACAGCAGGCTCTTGCGAAAGCCCATCCAGACTGCACTTTGCTTGACCCCTCTCAGCTCCTGGCCAGCATACAGCAGGTAGTCCTTGCTGTTGAGATTTGCCAGCTGGCTGTTGAGATTCCAGCAGTGGGCCTGTGCATCCGCCCAGCTCTTCGTCTCCTGCACCAGCTCCACTTCACCCGGGTATGGCCTGCACTTATGACCATCTTACCGTACAGACAAACACAGAGATAACACGTCACCATCTTAGCAATTACTATCGTTTGCCTCCTCAAAAACAAGCACATTGAGTCTTTCAGTAATTAAGCCCTTGTATAATGAAGTTCAGTGCTCATTAGGGTAGTTTTGCCCTTGTTTGTATAACTTTAATTTTAAGTTTAATGTTCAGTAGTGTAGTTGGGAAATCCTTAATCGTGCACTTCTTTCACTTGCTGTCTCTCTCAAGACTATACTTTCCCCTCTAGGGAATGACTGTCCTGTGTACGACAACTTCCTGTTTGCTGTCCAGCACCGATTTTGCCCCAGTTTCAGTACCCATTTGTCATTATAATATGCTTTGTCACTTCTATCCTTAATTTGACAGAAAGCACACTTCTTTGCTTGTCTTTACAATTTTCTACACAAATATCATCTATCAATATGTTGGCACACCACTCTGAATATTTGGCATATGTCACTGCCAACACAGTATTTTGGACACTTGCACACTGCACATAGGAGAAATTCTTTCTTAAGACTTGATTTTCTTCAATATATATTATGAGCAGGGGTTAATATGAGTTAAGTTTTGAAAAAACAAAATAATACCTCCGAACTTATTTCATAACTTCAATTAAATAAAATAGCATACTTTACAGTTGTGGTGCAACCTGACGTGGATACGCTGCCTGTGACAGACATTACCGAACTTTGTAGCGCAGTATCACACAGTATGATGCGGTGACAAAATGTCACACATTGTTATAATAAAACACACTGATACATCATAAGCTGTAAAAAAAAAAGCTCACTGTGTGTATGTGTGGTGTAGTATTGACATTTTTATCAAGTGTTGGTTCCATCTTGTGGTAGATATACACTTGTGCCATTTGACTAACAGTAATGTGCATTACCTGGTTCCACTTTCAGGCTCAGAGCTGGGCTCCCAAATAACATAAACCCTGACTGTTTCTCAATAATGTAGACGCCCATCTTGGAAGTCAGGTGCCAGACGACACGGTGCATGTCCGAATACCACAGGTTGACTAGCGCCACGGAGTAGTCAGAGTTTTTCACTTGGACCCAGGTCACACCTGAAGTAAGTGGCTGCTCCCCTAGACGAATCCCCTCCTTGTCAGCAGTTTTCACTACTATCAGGAGAAAGTTTTGCGTCCATGAAAAGGTGTGCACCAGGTAACAGGTGGAGAAACGTTCCACTGGTATCAAAGCCATGACACCAAAATCCAACAGACTGATAGAAACTGGCATCGGAGCCTGGATGTAGAGGGAGGTGTCCATCAGTGTTGGTATATTGGAACTTGGAGGAGCCAGGTACTCGGAGGGCAGAATGCTTTCTGGACCAGTGCCGTCAGACTTCACTAGCAGAATGGTCTGATTCCTTTTTGCGTCTGATACGGAGAGGGACGGCACGATGAAGGTTCTCCCCCAGCTGGAAACTGGGGTTAGCTGCTCAAACACCAGGCCACACTGGCACTGGGGTTTCGCAATGCAGGGGTTCCCGAACAGCACAGCTACTGGGGTTTTGGCGGTCACCTGTGTGGACACAGGGTATTTCGGACTTTGGAACTTAGCATTTTCATATGGGCCGAGGTTGACTGTGAGCGGTTCCTGGGATGGCTGGGAAATTGTGACCGTGTTGGCAACCTGGGTGTTGATGACGACAAACTGATATAAGTGGTCTGTAGGATCTGCTGGGGAGGCCAGACGGTACTCTGTACCCAGATTCTGCACAGGCTGAACCATGCCAGTGTCGAAGCTTGTGAACTTCTGATTGACGGAGAAGACGGTCACCGGGGAGCTGCTAGTCACACGAACTGTCTTGTAGGAAGTGTTAAACTTGTCCAGCTCCAACCCGTTGGGGAGGATCAACTCTTGTGTCTGCCCAGCTGACATCGAAAGGGTTGTCTTAAAAGTTTGGTCCGCCGCACTGACGTTGACCTCTGTGCCACTTTTCAGGGAAGAAATGAGGAGTCTGTAGAGGGGTGGACTCCAGTAGTAATAAGCTATGTTCTCCATGAAGGCTGTTACAAACTCAGTCCCAGAACTCTCAGGGTAGCAGAATCCTGTTAAGGTCCAAGAACAGACAATTACAGCAATTTACAGCTAGGCCAATGTCAGAATCACCAAGCTACACAGCAGTGATTTTTTTACAAATTACAGAAAAAATGTGCAATTCTGTTGGTTGGCTTACAGAATGAGCAAACACCTTTTTCCTGAACAGTCAGAAATGGTCCTGCAAGATTGAAACAGCCCTGTGATACTGTAGGATTTCCCAAGATAGAAATGATTTAACTGTAGTATCTGTTGTCTGTTGTGCTGAGAAATTATTATGATGTAAACTGTATGATAATGGTATCTATGAATAACACAACTGAAGGAATTAAATCAGGAGATTTAAGGCAGTGAAAACACTGTCATGCCATCTCTTTGGCACAGAAAAGATCAGCATAAACTCCTGGGTCCAATATAGGGGACAGCAGTCCAACAGAAGAAGGGCCAACAGTACGTCACATCACTTAACTGAATTTGTGAACTGCTTCGCCTGTCTAACTGGCCTACCAATAAGTATATAGCTAGAAACAAGAAAAGTGCAGCATCCATATATTTTGCCAGGATCGTCATTCAGTAACCCACAAGAACTGGCAAACAACAGATCACAATGCACATTTAAAACAAGTTCAGAGGATGGAAATGGTCTTCATGTTAATTATTAAAGGACTCGGTTGAGTCCCTTCAGCTAAGATAAAAAAACATTTTCTTTTATTCTTATTTCCTCATTAACACTGAATTTGAAGTCCACACATGTAAATAATAGTACGCACAGCTCTGGGGCGGAGGGGAGGAGGAAAGCAAGAGAGACATTTTGAGATGGCTCACCTGTACAAAGGGAAGTCAAGAAGAATGCAGCCACCATCTGGCTCCTGGTAAGCAACATTTTACTGCCAGTAACAGAGATGGCCATTCCCACAATCCAGTGAGCTGCAAGAAGGACACCTCACATACCACACACATCTCATCCACCAACACCGATAGATTGTACAACTATATTTTACAGTCATATTTTATATGTTCATAACAACCTCAACCCTTCTTGGGATGCTGACATACAAGTTCTGAACTGTGTGTAGTGAGATATTGGTCCATTCTTTTAAAATGAAAGCCTTGAGTTCTTTGAGGGATGAAGGAGGAGGAAATCTATTCTACATCCTGCGTTCCAGAACACCGCACGAAGTTCCAATGGTGTATAGACCTGCTGATTGTGGAGGTCATGGCATTGGCTTCATTGCTAGCAGTTGAAAGTGGTAACTGACTTGTAATCGAAAGGTTGCAGGTTTCATCTAGGAACTGCCATTTGTCCCTTGAGCAAGGTACTACTGCATTGCTAGTTTCCGCTTTAAGGATACAATGTAAAAATCTACAAGTTGAACGTCTGATAAGGTTTCTTGCCTGAATGTGTCTGCTTTCTGAAATACTTGAAAATGACAATCAAATGGAATAAGCAGTGATCTTCATCCGGTCCGGACGCCCAGGACTGCTGGTCTTTCCTTTTAGTCGGCACTCAATCGGTCAAGTAAAGCAGTTCATTACACAGTTAACTCACATCACCTGGTTTCTTGGGTCTGAATGTGTTGCTGATAAATTGAAAAAAAAAGAATGAAGATCACTGCACCAGAGCAGTGGATTCCCAAACTCAGTCCTGGGGGCCCCTGTATGTGCTGATTGTCGTTCCAACCACAATTGCAATCCCACAATTTTAACAAGCTGTTAATTTTTCTTAATTAGGTGCTTTTTATGTTTAGAGGGATTATTTGTGTTCTATGTCAGAAATAGCAATGCATGCCATGGAAAATAAAAGTCCCATGTTCACTTTGTGCTTATTGTACTATATTGCACACAATAAAAAGTGGTAACAAAATTTTTTTACTGACCAAATTAAAGACCCACGTTCCCAATTGGTAAAGATTTTGGCACTTTACTGGCCACTGTCTGGTGGGCCAAAAACTCAATTTCGTAAAATGACTATAGTAGTCTGTGTAGTGTAGACATAATCATGGGGTCATTTCAAAGGTGACTTGCAATATAGATTATGTGCCATGATAATCCGATTGCCAGAAATGCAACATTTGATTACAGTGCCAAAATGAGTGCATGGTTGCATGTTAGTAATGGGATTGTACATTTTATGCATTTGGAGAACAGTAAAGCATTCTGTGAAAAATTCACCTTTTAACAAGTGGGCAACATGCAATATATGTGCACACATGTTTCTGAGAGCAAAGGAGCAAAGGAGAGCTTTTTTTAAAATGAGCAAGACTCGAGAACCAAGTTCTATGGAGACGGTTTTGTATTTTCAACATGCATGAGGTAATCTGACATGCATTTGCTTTCCTGACCTTATTTGTGGTGCCAAATTTCTACTGCAAATCGAATAGTAAATCGAGGTGTTTCTCCAGCGTGGAGCAGCTTTTCATGACCTTATGTGCATAATGACCATGCAAGCCAATGGTTGTGGTAGGTTCTGCCATATAAAACAAAACCACTTAAAATGCAATATGTTGTGTGTTTACGCATTATAAAAAATCTTTTTTACATTTCTGTACATACACTTTCTTAAACACTTCATCTTGTCTCTGTATTTGTACACAAAGTAGTTTATGTTTCAAAGTTGCTAGGTGTTTGAGTAAACCATTAATCATCCCATACCACATCTACTAAAAGATTTTATCAAGAAACATTACCTAGTGTACAATGCTTTTTTGAAGATATCGAGAAATGTATTTCAATCATTGACTGGAGGACATCAACTTTCAAACTTGTTACAGCAGGTGCATTGAAGAAAAAATGTAATTAAATTTATATTTGAACTCACCAATTTTGCTAAAAGCCTCATAATGAATGCTAACACAAGATGCACCTATCTTTACAGGTATAATTCACAGAAAACAGTCTTACCTGATACCTTGAAGCTTGATAAACCACAGGCTGTCTTTCCATCTGAATCAAAGGTTTGTCACCTCCTCAGCACACACATTTGACATTCAAAAACATACTTAAATCAAGCTGCATTTTGCATGAAATGAAAATGGATATGTTTTTCCCCCAGTGGAACCAATGGAAATGTTCCCGCACCTTCAGAGAATCTGAATGTGGATGGTATGGCAACACAACCTGTCCCTGATTTGGCAGTCAGGCAAGACTTGAACCTTCACAGTTCAAGACAACACATTTGGGTCGCTCCAAAAGTGGTGCGTTTTATGGACTTCAGGCTATTTGTTATTTTTTATGTGCCTGGATAACTTATGAGAAAAACTGGACTTCTGTTAAGGTACTCTGCAGAGAGATATGCCTGTTTTTAGTAATGGAAGGTCCACATTCGATGTCTTTTGTATGTACATCCCGTGAGATCATTCCAACAAGAGATGCCATCGAAGGCACGGGACACAATTTGTGCCAGTGTTCTGTCGATTTGTCCTGCCTTGTCGAAAAGTCCTATTTTTATACCAAACTTATAGTTATATCTATCGATATATGCTACCATATTGGAAAACACTACAGCAAGGAAACTGCTACTTTAGTCGCCAACTGACGACTGAAGACTCACCTCTTCAGGCTGCACCTCTCCCCATCTCACCCTACCTCCCTGTAAATGACTGTAAGCTTAGGGTTGTAACTAGGTAGCTGTTTTGTAGGTGACTTAGTTAATGCACCTGCCTTAACTACTGCTTGTATTTTTGCATAGACTGCGTTGTTGCTGTTCTCGTTTGTGTTAGCGTTAAACAGTTTAACCTTCAGGGTACAAGTTGAACTATGCGGTTGTTCCCTGCACTTGGACCGGTACTTCTCTCTAGGGTTTTCGACATACTTTTCCTGGTGATGGTTATACACTTTGTTGTATGTCGCTCTGGATAAAACCTCCTGCCAAATGCCTGTAATGTAATGTAATGCCAAAAGGTCGGTTGGCCTTTGTACCATATCAGAAAATGCTTCTAAGCTAATTTCATTGTTATTTTCATTAATTCATCCACCATCAGTCTCAAAAACGTTTTGACTTGGGTTTCCCAGTGACTTTAGAGCCAATTCCTTTGCTCTGATCGCAAATCTCTCCACTGCAACACATTGAAATGATGCAATTTGCATACCCCTTGGGACAACTCGATAGGTAGGATGCAATGAACACCTGCGGCCCTACTATTTAAATAACACTCCTGCAATACAAACATTTTGTGGTCAACTTGAGGTCAGTGCAGCCCCATATTACAGCAGCACCTGCTGTAATTCAAGCTCAACCATCTATGTAAAGTACAACAGTGTTGAAAACATTGCAATGATCCTGCCCTTAGTAAACAGATCACCATCAGTACAGTTTCAGGATGATAATAGGTACGCACCTGTATGTAAGGGGAGTGACTGATGAGGAGTAAGCACACACTTTTTGACTGTGCCATGGAGTCATTGTGGGAGTGTACAGTATATGTGTGTGTGCGCTTGATAGCATGTTTTGAGACACCTTATAGTTTAAAATTGCACAACGGGTGCTGTGCTTGTTTGTCTTATAGTCAACAAAAACAACATACGAAAATGCCAAGTTACTCAAAAACAAAGCACTGTCTGTAAGTCATTAATTCAAACTTGAAAACGGCCTGCTGTCTTAACTCACACAAATTTAAGAAGCTCTATTCCAAATCAATACTACCCAATGTTTCATAAATTATTTCATGTCATGACTTGGCCCTGTGTTTTTTCATCCTAACATATAAAGAGAATGTCATTCCTTGTGTCACATCGAAGTGTCAATTAACAAAAAATGTTTCATAGAAGAAGAAATATATTTAATTGAAGAAATCATTTAATTGAATGTTTTGAACAACTGATCATTTACATCAAATCTACACTCCAGAAACGATATGTTTCCACTTCGTAGCCAAGCTACTGCGACAATTTAAGAAAATAAATCTGCTGTCATGAAATGCATATGGCTTCCCCTTGGTAACTTTTCCTAAACATATGTATTGAACATTCTGATATTATTTGAATATCAATATTGCCTAAGGAAATAAAGTTATAAAGTTTTAAACACTTACTTAAATGGACATGATGCTTAATGATACTCTTTATTTATATGTGGCCTAAGAAATGGTGAATTTTTTTTCTTCAAATCATTGGAATTTATTGTTGTAATGTGCTCTCTTTTACTAGGCATGCAAGAGGAAATAGATGAGACACTGGTCAATATGATTGTATTATGCTTCTGAAACACACAACGCATTTTCATTGCACTTTAATAATTATCGCCGTCTCGTCATAATTATAACAATATGTTTAATTTGTACAATGATTAGACTGTTGGAGATGGCTTTGAGAATACATGGCAGTAGCATTAATATTCATGAACTAAATTATACAGTAAAGAGTCAAGTGGTAGTAATGCACTAATTTCAGTTTATCACCGCTGTGAACAGTAATGCCAGCCTTATTTATTGACCAGGAGATGTCACTACAGAGGCACGTGTCAGATGCTTCATGACACTGCCACTTGAAACAACGCAATTGCCTCGGCTGTGTCTTTGCTTTGGGAGGCTTTCCTCTGTCCGTCGCTAATGTGCAGCATCTGGTTGGAAGAGCTGATGACGGCCATGGGCTGGGAGGTGGCGTTCTCTCTCAGCCGCTAGCCCGTCTGGATGGGAAGCTTCGGAGCTTCAGCAATCCAATGTAGAATTGTTGTTTATCTATGGCGGCAGTGTGGCACAGTGGGCAAGGAACTGGGCTTGTAACCGAAAGGTCACAGGTTTGGTTCACTGCTGTTGTACCCTTGAGCAAGGTACTTTACCTGCATTGCTTCAGTGTATGTCCAGCTGTATAAATGGATACTCTGGATAAGAGTGTCTGCTAAATGCCTGTAGTGTAGGCTAATGTAATGTACAGCGCCTTGCAGAGCGCGCCTTGCATGTTCCCCATAGCTGGAGGATGGCGCCAGCTTCCACAGCAATGGCAGCACCTCCTGCTCCCCCATCAGAGGCTTCCACTGGTAGGCTACTCACCCCTCGCGATGTCTGAAAGACAGACCAGACGCAATACACCGTGGGCACGTAGCAGCCAAAACCGCCAAACCATATATGAAATTCCATTTACGAAATTAAGCCACAGCTAATGATTTTGGAGACCCGGGGCCAGAATGCTTATTAAATGTTTGAACTTAGATTTGTTATGTGACAACAAATCCTTTTGCTTATTTCCAGACCAATATGTGTTATTGGTGGAGAATGAAGAGACAACAGCTGTCACTCCAACCCTCGCTGAAACAGACATTCCCTTTGCATTCTGACATGATCATAATCTACTTTGGTTGCCACAACTCAGGGAAATAAATGCCATCATATTTGAGGAAGCACATCGAGGTAAGTAAAATAACGTTGGCTACAGCAGCCGCTTATTCAGCCCAAGATAAACTAAGCTAGCTAGTTAGCTTGCTGTTCTTAGCCAAGCAGGAAAGTGCTTGCGGCTATGTCCGATTTAATACGCAATTAGTGGTATGCGTATTTCGTGTTGGTGAAATTTGTTTCATATTATATCACGAAACTCTACTAAATGAATTCCTAGAAGCGCGCCAAGTCATGGTTTTCACTCCAGCTGTGCGACTCCAATAGACAGCGGCTGTCAGTCCAACGCTCACTGAAACAGACATTCCCATTAAATGTTGACAGGGGTGAATTTATTTCTGAGGGGGAAATTATTTTAGATGACACCTGTACTCTCCAGCACTGGTTCATCAGTCACCAGTTGTTTATGTTACATTTCTACTTGTCTGCCTGATGAAAAAAGATAATATATCTTGTTAGTTTTTGTTATTATTGTTATTTCTTATTATTTCAGCTATTATCTAATATTACTTGTGACATCACTGAGCGCCGAACGATTTCTGAGCTGCACGTAGTTTCTGTAGCTTCTGTATTTCTTTTCGCGTTCGCTTATTGTGTGGTACTAAAGAAATATTTACCAGACCAAGGCAGTATGGTTATGACTGAAGTGTCGGGACTGCATAAGCAGTCAAAGGCAAGTTGCAAAATAACACAAGAATTCGAATGTTTATTTAACGTCACAAGAGAAACCAGTTCACGAATGTTATGGAAGCCAAATAAAATGGAATTCAGTTGAGATCGGCTTCAAAATTCTGCTTCTATTACGTCAAATAATATCGAGGAAAAGTCTTTATAAATAGCCACCGAGAAAGCCAAGATACAACTAGAATTGATTGTCTGAAAGCTCTTAATGGTTAAAACTTTTCTCATAATAAATATGCGATCATCAAACAAACCGCTCAAAATAACAAAATGTTGGATTTGGCTAAATCGTAAATTTAGCCAAATAAGGAGGTCATTATCGAATCGGGTGGGCTGTGAGACTGCACCAGGTAGGCAAATTTGCCATTGATTTTGCACTTCCAAACAAAACTGTTAGCTAGTTCACAAATGTGCGTCGCAACTGAAATATCGATAAAAGTTAAAATATCTTGTATGAATGAAGTAATTTTGGTGTCACTCAGGGACATATCATGGACTGGGCCACATTGAACCCTGTAGTAAATTTACTATTGGTCTGCCCTGCCAGGTCACAGTGCACAAGTAGATTGACTTTAGAAGCTATTTCAGTCTTTCCCTGAGAAGCTTCCTCCTAGTTCATAAACACACATTGCTGCTGAAAATTCCAGTGTAAACCAGCCTAAACTGGTCACGCTGCTTTAAACTGTGATACGTTTTGATACTTTCAGCTGGTCAACCAGTTTGACCATCAGTTTACTCTACCTTCTTCATTGGATTTGACCAGCTTTGGCCAGCTACAGACTAGCTTTGAACAGCTCCAGACTAGCTGTGATGACTAGAAGTGTCTGTTTCATAGTTGTGTAAGCAAGGTGAAGTGTGAGTGTGTGTCACAAAGTGCCTTGTTCTGTTTCTTTTCATTCCAGACAGGTCCTCCCTATCGTCTGAGGCTGAGAGAAATCTCTCCTCAGGGACCAGACCGGTCAAGGAGACCAGCTTTCGGGATGCAGCCACCCAAACAGTGGAGTTTACCACATCAGATTGTGCCACACAGGTGGACGAGACCATGTTCACCTGCAGTGTGTCCCAGGATGACGTTTCGCAGGTTAGTGAGACCCTACCAGGTCAGCTCCTGTGTTCGTCAGTAACGTGTTTCTGAACATCCATTAGAATATATCATATTGCAATATTGCTGTATCTCATGCAGATTATAATATCTATGGTTCTACTTGTGTGC
Organism: Anguilla rostrata; assembly: GCF_018555375.3. NCBI lineage: Eukaryota > Metazoa > Chordata > Actinopteri > Anguilliformes > Anguillidae > Anguilla > Anguilla rostrata. Next base: position 9,039,713 of record NC_057948.1, read on the forward strand.
AAAACGTTCATTAGTAAATTGACACTAATCCTTTATGGAAAAGAAAACATCTGTTGGGTAACGGTAATGTTGTGATATTTTGTTTGTAGCAGGGGTGTCAAGTGTGTGTGCTGGCTCACTAATCGGCTGAAGTGTTTGTCATAAAAATCTGCTGTGACACACTCCTGCTGTGTAGACTAGATTTAAATTGACTTTTAACAGAGCAGCAGTGCTTCATGCTCCTGATTACTTTGCTTCTTTTTCAGGCCTCTGAGCAGTGCCTGGATTCTCTATCCTGGCATTCAGAGTATGCTGAAGAGGCCCACAAGGTCTGCTTGGGTAAGAGCTTGCCTACTGTAGCTGCACACGGATGGCCAATAGATGGAAAATGGCTTCTGCTACTGACGGTCCCAGAGAGGAGCCAATCAGAATGGGTGTTGCTGAATGGACTGACTTGCCTGTTCTGTCCTGCTGTACAACATCCTGCATCATTTTGATCATGCACGCAAGAGTCACTTCTGTACACCATGTGACTGCAAATTTGGAGCTCCAGTTCACTCTACTGCTTTCAGAATGGAATAGGGGTCCAGTATGAATAGGGGTCCTGGATACAGTGTTATCTTACTGTGGGACTGTGCCATTCTCTCTTGGACAGCTCTGGAAATGCACGCACTGGAAAACCCCCCCTTCAGCACAGGGTTCCAGCGTTCCAGAAAGAGCTCATTCCGATCGCGCATTCCGGTCCTGGCTCGCACCACCAGCAGCAGAGGGGTAAGTGCTGCTCTCCCAAGACCCGATCTGATCCTGCTGGTCAGAACAAAAATGTTCTGCAGATTAAACAAAACACCTTAGCTCGTTGTCTGACCATTTAATTTGAATTTAAATGTGTTCCTGGTGGCTAAATGTCATGTTGTCTTTTTGTTTTGTTGTTATATTCTAGAGATGTAAGGATGTCCAAAAGATGGGAACCATCACCCATGACGTACGCTGTCTGAAAAAAGCTTGACTGGTGAGCAGCAGCATGGTGTGGCTGAAGGTTCACTTATGCCACAACCTCAGTAATGATACAGAGATTGAGATGGGCAGCTGCTGTTGTGTGTGTAGGTTCATTGTGTACTTGTAGCAGTGGAACTGTTGGTAATTCCTGTTGTTTTGGGGTACTCTGTTCTCAGCTGGAACTGGAAAAAACACAGTCAAGCAAGTGGCAAGATAGCAGTGGATTGTGCAGACCTTAGCCAGAACACCACCCCAGCCCATGACCTTCTAATTCCATCTTCCCTCAGAACCACATTCCATCTTCCCTCTAAACCAGCTGCTGATACTATCTTCCTTCTAAGCTACCTTCTGATACTATCTTCCTTCTAAGCTACCTTCTGATACTATCTTCCTTCTAAGCTACCTTCTGACACTATCTTCCTTCTAAACCACCTTCTGATACTGTCTTCCTTCTAAGCTACCTTCTGATTCCATCTTCCCTCTAAACCAGCAGCTGATACCATCTTCCTTACAAGTCATGTCCATCCCCATATCCCCCTTTTCCATCTCTTCAATAAATAATTGAAATGGCGTGATCCGAATGTCACGATTCTGTGCAATTTCATTGGAACCCATGGACAAGAAGAATTAGCTATTTTAGACAAGGGGAGACCATAAAAGGCATTCATAATATTTTCTCGTACCCAATTAGATATGTGATTATTAGATATAAAGTAGCAACGGATACTATATGTATAATGATTTCTATGTGTAAAAATATATACTGTCATTTCTTCTGAGATAATTGAATATTGTGTAGAAATGGTATAGTCCGGATAATCATTTGCTCTCAGTGGTGGCTGGCAGTAGGTGGGTGTAATTTAATGGGTGTAATGGATGGGCTGAATCTTTTGGGGGGGCGACATAGCTCAGGAGGTAAGTCCAATTGTCTGGCAGTCAGAGGTTTGCCGGTTCAAACCCCGCCCTGGGTGTGTCGAAGTGTCCTTAAGCAAGACACCTAACCTCTAAACTGCTCTGGCGAATGAGCGGCATCAATTGTAAAGCGCTATATAAATGCAGTCCATTTACCATTTTGTTTTGTAAATATTTATAAAGGTTTGTATAATAGTTGGGGACACTTTTGTAAATAAAACACCCCACTTGGGTTGAGCAAGTTTGAGTCTCATCTCCAAAGTCCACTGTTAAATCCGCCAACCAACCATCCTTGTAACAAGCCCTATGACTCAAATGAATGAAACAGGAAGAAAGGGTGGAAGCCATTGTGTTTTAAGTCCTGGGCCTGAAGTCACAGTGGAGAAATGACTGGTTCCTTTCATTACATTACATTACATTATAGGCATTTAGCAGACGCTCTTATCCAGAGCGACGTACAACAAGTGCATAGGTTTCAAGATGTAGAGGCGCAAAAGAAACACTAGAGTGAAGTAAGGATCGTAGTGCCAGAAGTGACCACATCGATCAGGACTCCAACCCTGTAGAGTAAGCTTGTTCAGCAGCAAGAATCCTACCAAGTACAAAGTACAAACTAGCACTGGAATCACACCTAATCATACAAAAACAATCCTACCAGATACACTAACATAATCAAATTATCCTAGCTAGGTACAATGAGCTGAACTATAGGCTAGGGAGGGGTGGGGAGAGGTGCAGCCTGAAGAGATGAGTCTTCAGTCTGCGTTTGAAAGTGGTGAGATTCTCTGCTGTTCTGACCATCACGGGGAGGTCATTCCACCAGCGAGGGGCCAGGACAGACAGCAGACGGGAGCGGGAAGTGCAGACGCGAAGAGGGGGAGGTGCCAAGCGTCCAGAGGTGGCAGAACGGAGAGGTCTGGCTGGTGTGTAGGGTCTGATGATCCTCTGAATGTACCCTGGTGCTGACCCCTTAGCTGCCTGGTATGCAAGCACCAAGGACTTAAATTTGATGCGAGCCATAACAGGCAGCCAGTGGAGGTCAGTGAGCAGGGGGGTGACATGGGAATGTCTGGGGAGGTTGTAGACCAGACGCGCTGCAGCATTCTGGATGAGCTGCAGGGGTCTGATGGCGGATGCTGGCAGACCAGCCAGAGCCTGCTGTTTTTTCATAAACTGCAATTTTTTCATATAAGAAGAGTACAGCAGGAAATGAAGAGCTGAACCCGATGTAATTTGAACATGCAACCTTCTGATCTGGAGTCAGACGCGCTACCATTGCGGTAGGAGGTCAAAAGGAATGGCCACCTTCTGTGAATTGACCACATTAGCATATTATTATGAATGAGCAACTCCCCAATGGCAAATATCAGTGATTATGAATGTGTTATTCATCTCCCAGTATAGATCAGACTCCAGATCCCATGAATTCAACTCCCAGAAAGAGCCCGGATAGCTCAGTCGGTAGAGCATCAGACTTTTAATCTGAGGGTCCAGGGTTCAAGTCCCTGTTCGGGCGAAATAATTTACAGTGCTTGATCCAAAATAACACTGTGTTCTGACCACAGACTGTGGTTTTAACTCATGATGCACTAGTTTCAAATCAGCAATACAATGAAAATTTACTGATTGTGAATATTTCTGTGTCCCAATGTGGAACCCTCTCCAGAATCAATGGGTTCGTTTAAATAGCTTGTTCTTACTCCTTGCATCCCGATATGGATCCCTGTCCATTTTTTATGGGGCCATTCCAACTGCTTATTTTCACTCTTTGCATCTCTTCCTTATATCTTTTCCTTGCCCCTTTGTACTACCCACCAGTGGATGCAGGGAGATATGCAAGGATGAGATACAAGAATGCTTTGGGAGGCTTTCCTCTGTCCGTCGCTAATGTGCAGCATCTGGTTGGAAGCGCTGATGACGGTCATGGGCTGGGAGGTGGCGTTCTCTCTCAGCCGCTAGCCCATCTGGATGGGAAGCTTCGGAGCTTCAGCAATCCAATGTAGAATTGTTGTTTATCTATGGCGGCAGTGTGGCACAGTGGGCAAGGAACTGGGCTTGTAACCGAAAGGTCACAGGTTTGGTTCACTGCTGTTGTACCCTTGAGCAAGGTACTTCAGTGTATGTCCAGCTGTATAAATGGATACTCTGGATAAGAGTGTCTGCTAAATGCCTGTAGTGTAGGCTAATGTAATGTGCAGCGCCTTGCAGAGCGGCCTTGCATGTTCCCCGTAGCTGGAGGATGGCGCCAGCTTCCACAGCAGTGGCAGCACCTCCTGCTCCCCCATCAGGGGCTTCCACTGGTAGGCTACTCACCCCTCGCGATGTCTGAAAGACAGACCAGAAGCAATACACCGTGGGCACGTAGCAGCCAAAACCGCCAAACCATATATGAAATTCCATTTATGAAATTAAGCCACAGCTAATGATTTTGGAGACCCGGGGCCAGAATGCTTATTAAATGTTTGAACTTAGATTTGTTATGTGACAACAAATCCTTTTGCTTATTTCCAGACCAATATGTGTTATTGGTGGAGAATGAAGAGACAACAGCTGTCACTCCAACCCTCGCTGAAACAGACATTCCCTTTGCATTCTGACATGATCATAATCTACTTTGGTTGCCACAACTCAGGGAAATAAATGCCATCATATTTGAGGAAGCACATCGAGGTAAGTAAAATAACGTTGGCTACAGCAGCCGCTTATTCAGCCCAAGATAAACTAAGCTAGCTAGTTAGCTTGCTGTTCTTAGCCAAGCAGGAAAGTGCTTGCGGCTATGTCCGATTTTAATACGCAATTAAGTGGTATTGCGTATTTCGTGTTGGTGAAATTTGTTTCTATATTTATATCACGAAACTCTACTAAATGAATTCCTAGAAGCGCGCCAAGTCATGGTTTTCACTCCAGCTGTGCGACTCCAATAGACAGCGGCTGTCAGTCCAACGCTCACTGAAACAGGCATTCCCATTAAATGTTGACAGGGGTGAATTTATTTCTGAGGGGGAAATTATTTTAGATGACACCTGTACTCTCCAGCACTGGTTCATCAGTCACCAGTTGTTTATGTTACATTTCTACTTGTCTGCCTGATAAAAAAAGATAATATATCTTGTTAGTTTTTGTTATTATTGTTATTTCTTATTATTTCAGCTATTATCTAATATTACTTGTGACATCACTGAGCGCCGAACGATTTCTGAGCTGCACGTAGTTTCTGTAGCTTCTGTATTTCTTTTCGCGTTCGCTTATTGTGTGGTACTAAAGAAATATTTACCAGACCAAGCAGTATGGTTATGACTGAAGTGTCGGGACTGCATAAGCAGTCAAAGGCAAGTTGCAAAATAACACAAGAATTCGAATGTTTATTTAACGTCACAAGAGAAACCAGTTCACGAATGTTATGGAAGCCAAATAAAATGGAATTCAGTTGAGATCGGCTTCAAAATTCTGCTTCTATTACGTCAAATAATATCGAGGAAAAGTCTTTATAAATAGCCACCGAGAAAGCCAAGATACAACTAGAATTGATTGTCTGAAAGCTCTTAATTGTTAAAACGTTTCTCATAATAAATATGCGATCATCAAACAAACCGCTCAAAATAACAAAATGTTGGATTTGGCTAAATCGTAAATTTAGTAAAATAAGGAGGTCATTATCGAATCGGGTGGGCTGTGAGACTACACCAGGTAGGCAAATTTGCCATTGATTTTGCACTTCCAAACAAAACTTTTAGCTAGTTCACAAATGTGCGTCGCAACTGAAATATCGATAAAAGTTAAAATATCTTGTATGAATGAAGTAATTTTGGTGTCACTCAGGGACATATCATGGACTGGGCCACATTGAACCCTGTAGTAAATTTACTATTGGTCTGCCCTGCTAGGTCACAGTGCACAAGTAGATTGACTTTAGAAGCTATTTCAGTCTTTCCCTGAGAAGCTTCCTCCTAGTTCATAAACACACATTGCTGCTGAAAATTCCAGTGTAAACCAGCCTAAACTGGTCACGCTGCTTTAAACTGTGATACGTTTTGATACTTTCAGCTGGTCAACCAGTTTGACCATCAGTTACTCTACCTTTTTCATTGGATTTGACCAGCTTTGGCCAGATACAGACTAGCTTTGAACAGCTCCAGACTAGCTGTGATGACTAGAAGTGTCTGTTTCATAGTTGTGTAAGCAAGGTGAAGTGTGAGTGTGTGTCACAAAGTGCCTTGTTCTGTTTCTTTTCATTCCAGACAGGTCCTCCCTGTCGTCTGGGGCAGAGAGAAATCTCTCCTCAGGGACCAGACTGGTCAAGGAGACCAGCTTTCGGGATGCAGCCACCCAAACAGTGGAGTTTACCACATCAGATTGTGCCACACAGGTGGACGAGACCATGTTCACCTGCAGTGTGTCCCAGGATGACGTTTCGCAGGTTAGTGAGACCCTACCAGGTCAGCTCCTGTGTTCGTCAGTAACGTGTTTCTGAACATCCATTAGAATATATCATATTGCAATATTGCTGTATCTCATGCAGATTATAATATCTATGGTTCTACTTGTGTGCAAAACGTTCATTAGTAAATTGACACTAATCCTTTATGGAAAAGAAAACATCTGTTGGGTAACGGTAATGTTGTGATATTTTGTTTGTAGCAGGGGTGTCAAGTGTGTGTGCTGGCTCACTAATCGGCTGAAGTGTTTGTCATAATAATCTGCTGTGACACACTCCTGCTGTGTAGACTAGATTTAAATTGACTTTTAACAGAGCAGCAGTGCTTCATGCTCCTGATTACTTTGCTTCTTTTTCAGGCCTCTGAGCAGTGCCTGGATTCTCTATCCTGGCATTCAGAGTATGCTGAAGAGGCCCACAAGGTCTGCTTGGGTAAGAGCTTGCCTACTGTAGCTGCACACGGATAGCCAATAGATGGAAAATGGCTTCTGCTACTGACGGCCCCAGAGAGGAGCCAATCAGAATGGGTGTTGCTGAATGGACTGACTTGCCTGTTCTGTCCTGCTGTACAACATCCTGCATCATTTTGATCATGCACGCAAGAGTCACTTCTGTACACCATGTGACTGCAAATTTGGAGCTCCAGTTCACTCTACTGCTTTCAGAATGGACTGGGCTTAGGGGAATTGCAACCAGTATGAATAGGGGTCCTGGATACAGTGTTATCTTACTGTGGGACTGTGCCATTCTCTCTTGGACAGCTCTGGAAATGCACGGACTGGAAAACCCCCCCTTCAGCACAGGGTTCCAGCATTCCAAAAAGAGCTCCTTCCGATCGCGCATTCCTGTCCTGGCTCGCACCACCAGCAGCAGAGGGGTAAGTGCTGCTCTCCCATGACCCGATCTGATCCTGCTGGTCAGAACAAAAATGTTCTGCAGATTAAACAAAACACCTTAGCTCGTTGTCTGACCATTTAATTTGAATTTAAACGTGTTCCTGGTGGCTAAATGTCATGTTGTCTTTTTGTTTTGTTGTTATATTCTAGAGATGTAAGGATGTCCAAAAGATGGGAACCATCACCCATGACGTACGCTGTCTGAAAAAAGCTTGACTGGTGAGCAGCAGCATGGTGTGGCTGAAGGTTCACTTATGCCACAACCTCAGTAATGATACAGAGATTGAGATGGGCAGCTGCTGTTGTGTGGGTAGGTTCATTGTGTACTTGTAGCAGTGGAACTGTTGGTAATTCCTGTTGTTTTGGGGTACTCTGTTCTCAGCTGGAACTGGAAAAAACACAGTCAAGCAAGTGGCAAGATAGCAGTGGATTGTGCAGACCTTAGCCAGAACACCACCCCAGCCCATGACCTTCTAATTCCATCTTCCCTCAGAACCACATTCCATCTTCCCTCTAAACCAGCTGCTGATACTATCTTCCTTCTAAGCTACCTTCTGATACTATCTTCCTTCTAAGCTACCTTCTGATACTATCTTCCTTCTAAGCTACCTTCTGACACTATCTTCCTTCTAAACCACCTTCTGATACTGTCTTCCTTCTAAGCTACCTTCTGATTCCATCTTCCCTCTAAACCAGCAGCTGATACCATCTTCCTTACAAGTCATGTCCATCCCCATATCCCCCTTTTCCATCTCTTCAATAAATAATTGAAATGGTGTGATCTGAATGTCACGATTCTGTGCAATTTCATTGGAACCCATGGACAAGAAGAATTAGCTATTTTAGACAAGGGGAGACCATAAAGTGCATTCATAATATTTTCTCATACCCAATTAGATATGTGATTATTAGATACAAAGTAGCAACGGATACTATATGTATAATGATTTCTATGTGTAAAAATATATACTGTCATTTCTTCTGAGATAATTGAATATTGTGTAGAAATGGTATAGTCCGGATAATCATTTGCTCTCAGTGGTGGCTGGCAGTAGGTGGGTGTAATTTAATGGGTGTAATTGATGGGCTGATTCTTTTGGGGGGGCGACATAGCTCAGGAGGTAAGTCCAATTGTCTGGCAGTCAGAGGTTTGCCGGTTCAAACCCCACCCTGGGTGTGTCGAAGTGTCCTTAAGCAAGACACCTAATCCCTAAACTGCTCTGGCGAATGAGAGGCATCAATTGTAAAGCGCTATATAAATGCAGTCCATTTACCATTTTGTTTTGTAAATATGTATAAAGGTTTGTATAATAGTTGGGGACACTTTTGTAAATAAAACACCCCACTTGGATTGCGCAAGTTTGAGTCTCATCTCCAAAGTCCACTGTTAAATCCGCCAACCAACCATCCTTGTAACAAGCCCTATGACTCAAATGAATAAAACAGGAAGAAAGGGTGGAAGCCATTGTGTTTTAAGTCTTGGGCCTGACATCACAGTGGAGAAATGACTGGTTCCTTGCAGAGCCTGCTGTTTTTTCATAAACTGCAATTTTTTCATATAAGAAGAGTACAGCAGGAAATGAAGAGCTGAACCCGATGTGATTTGAACATGCAACCTTCTGATCTGGAGTCAGACACGCTACCATTGCGTAGGAGGTCAAAAGGAATGGCCACCTTCTGTGAATTGACCACATTAGCATATTATTATGAATGAACAACTCCCCAATGGCAAATATCAGTGATTATGAATGTGTTATTCATCTCCCAGTATAGATCAGACTCCTGATCCCATGAATTCAACTCCCAGAAAGAGCCCGGATAGCTCAGTCGGTAGAGCATCAGACTTTTAATCTGAGGGTCCAGGGTTCAAGTCCCTGTTCGGGCGAAATAATTTACAGTGCTTGATCCAAAATAACACTGTGTTCTGACCACAGACTATGGTTTTAACTCATAATGCACTAGTTTCAAATCAGCAATACAATGAAAATTTACTGATTGTGAATATTTCTGTGTCCCAATGTGGAACCCTCTCCAGAATCAATGGGCTCATTTAAATAGCTTGTTCTTACTCCTTGCATCCCGATATGGATCCCTGTCCATTTTTATGGGGCCATTCCAACTGCTTATTTTCACTCTTTGCATCTCTTCCTTATATCTTTTCCTTGCCCCTTTGTACTACCCACCAGTGGATGCAGGGAGATATGCAAGGATGAGATACGAGAATAGAGGAATCGAGACAGGATCGATTAAACTAGTGGAATATCCTTGCCCAGACGAGTGTCATTTAGATGCCACGTCAATTACAGGTGTGGAAAATGTGAGATGTACGCTGTGTAAAAGCTGGGCATTTACAATTATAATAATGTTGTTCAAGCACCTGCTTTGTACTCTTATCCCAGAACAAAATGTACCAATAATGTGTCAGCTAACAAAATGTCCAGTTCTGCCTTTGTGTACATGTCTGATCCGTTCTAATAGATCAGAACACCCCTGTTTGCGCTCCAACATCTATAGCAAGTCTATCCCAAACCTACAGGTCAATTTCAAGGACATTTTATTTTCTTACAGTGTTTGCTAGGTAATTTGATTAGCTATAAACGACAGCAAATGGCCACTGTTCAATCCAGACAGCTAGCTACAAAGGGCCATTCAAAGAAATTAAATGCATAAAACAGCTCAATTAATAAACTAATATAAAAAAAGGCTATTCGTGTTGTGGCTAATGTAAATTAAGAACAGTTCCTCAGATTACATCGTCTACCGTAATTTAAACCGGTGGGCGTAGTTGGCTACTTTGTTTGAAGCTGAAAGATATTAACTAAGGTAACTAGCTAGCTAAACATTGTTAAAATTAATATTTATGTACAGTTGGTAAGGTTACCGTACTTATCCGTAGCTAGCCAGCAAGCTGGAAAGGTAAATTCGCTTGTGGTAACTTTTTCCCAGTTATACAGGGAATTTTGCGGTTATCTTTGCCTTCCGACGCAGGGAAATAAAACCGAATAGTGTCTTATTTTTGGTAAATTCTTGGTAGCAATACGCACACACTGATTGGCTATCTCCCTCAATTATTGGTAACGAACGTGAATTTTATTGGATTTCAAGACCAGTAATTCCAGAGAGTCCGACTTCCTTGTCATAGCCTCCTCGTTTAGAATTCCACTTCTTACGTTCTTTTTTGATAGTTCTGATTCGTTTTGTAAGTACACGATTAAACAGACTCGAAAACAAGTAACACTTAGTTAAAATAGCCTGTATTCCAGACATCAGTGTTCACCAACCCTTTTCCTGCAGATTTACTGTCCTCTGGGTTTTCACCTATCCCAAATTCATCGAAATGTTTTTTTCGTTAAAACAACGGAAAGCATAGAAAAAGGTCAGTTGTCAGAAGTGGGATTCGAACCCACGCCTCCAGAGGAGACTGCGACCTGAACGCAGCGCCTTAGACCGCTCGGCCATCCTGACTACTACAAATAGTTAGTTTCATGGCTTCTACTCAATAAAGCACAGACATGGTTTATGAATAAGGGGCGATTTACGATAAAGATCTGTCTGTTTGTGTGTCTCTCATTTAACAGTGAAAGACATTGAACTGTTGGTATGATGCATTTAGGGACCGGTATCGTGAGCAGACAGTGAGCTGTGTAATTTACTCTCTACATATGCTACGTTAATAGTTAGCTAGACGTAATGAGTTGCAACCAAGATATTCTCTAGATATCGTCTAACGTAACATGTTTGACCAAACTACACTGCACAAAATAAAGAGCATATTTTCTATATATAAAGTATATATAAAACAATTCATAATACCATCTTACTCTTTGTTAGAATTTATAGATCCATTTATTAGTGCAGAGCATGACAGTGCCGTTCATTGTGTACCCACTCTGACCTCTAGTGGCAAAAAAAGACAACAAATTGGTTGTTCTATTTCAGCCCATCTCTTACAATAGGCATCTCAAACTCAGATCATGGGGGCCCTTGTATCTGCTGGTTGCGTACCTGCGCCTAAGTGCTTTATTTAAGTCACTGATTGGCTAAATTGGCTGCTGATTGAAAGAAGATTGTGCTGAAAACCAGCGGGTACTGTGGCCATCCAGGACTGAAGTTTGAGATGCCAGCCTAACAAAGAGTATCGCCTACCGGTAGCTACAGGTAGCTGACAATGTTGTGCCTCTGATTGGCAGATTGTTTGGTGAGCCATCTGCGAGGCTGTTTGTGCTTGCCTCCAACTTTAATGTCTCTGCGGTTGTTTTAGAGCTGTCTTTGTGCGCATGCAATATCGGTCCTGTAGTAGAAGTGAACACGGCACTTCCAGGCAAAAATCAGAAGGGTCCCATGGAAGCTGTGGCTTTTAATTTGACAACAACATTGGAAACCCACACAAGGAGGAGGGGCCTGGAGCTCAGATTTGTTTACCGTGAGAACAGGGGAGCAGGTAAGAACAAGACCCCGACAGAGGATGTCATTATGTACAAGATTCTTTATTCAGAGCCGGAGAGGTCTCTCGGACAGTGAGTGAGAGCTGTGCTTTTCTATGTACCTGCCAGGTGTGTGCCAGTTCAAGTTACAAAACTAACTAAGAGAAAGCTCGTTAACCTGTGCAGCCGTTGAGCGCAAAACGCGTTAACCTGTACAGCTCACGTGGCGCAAAATTAAGCTGTACAGGCACGCAGCGCGAAACCTGCTAACCTGTTCAGACACACGGCGCACAATAGCGTTAACCTGTGCAACCGCACCGCTCAAAGTGCGTGAACTGTAACCCTGTACAGCCGCACATCGCCAAGTGTGTCAACCTGTCAGGCTACGCGATGCACAACAGCGTGAACCCATACAGCTGTGCAGGCCGCAGCATGTTAACTTGTACAGACGCGCGGTGTAGTGTGTTAACTTGTACAGACGCGCGGAGTAAAGTGTGTTTACCTGTGTCCGGACGCGCGGTGCAAAGCAGCACGTTTACTTGCGCAGCCGCACGACGTTCAGGTCCGTCCCAAATCCCAAATATTTCAGGTCCTGACACACTCCAATATGACTATTCTTTCCACGTCACATTTCCCAGTAAGTACAGACTTGGGTCAGGGAGACAGATAAAGCAACAGGGCCAACTGAGACACGCACAGGAGGAGATAAAATCATCTTCAGCTACAATGCACAGAATGCACAGAAGACCGACCCTTACAGCATTATTATTACTATAATAATAATAACAATAACAATAATGATGTCTGTCTCCCCTGCCAGTGTCTTTTCTCTTTTTTTATTAGCTTTTATTAATTTTTCTTTTTTTTTTCCTTTTTTTTGGTGGATTTTGAGTTTTTGGAGCACTATTTTGCTTATACTTGTTTTTAAAAAAAGCAGGCGAATCATGCTATGTGTGGAACAGGATCAATAGGAGATGTACACAACTAAAAACAGGAAGTAAAGAAGTGAAAGATTATGATGGGAGGTGTGTGTCTATGTGTGTATGTGTGTGTTTGTTTGCGCGTGCGTATATGTATGTGAACATGTGAGCGAGACCGAGAGAGTGTGTATCAGCGTGTGTGCGTGTGTGGGTGTATTTGTGTGAAAATGTGAGTGACCGAGTGGGTGTGTGCATCAACATGTACATGTATGAGTGTGTGTGCATGTATGAGTGTATTTGTGACAGAGCGTGTGTGTGTGTGTGTATGTGTGTTACATCTATCATGGACATGAAGCTGGTGTGTACTTACATCAGTAAGTAATGACCTTTACCAATGACAATAAAAAATTACAAGTCATTACATGATAATATTTAAACAGATTTTCAGTAACCTAGTGATTCTAGTGCTATTCCCACACATGCCATTTTCAGGCTGGCACAGATAGGACACTTTTCTGAAATTTCATTGGCTAATAGGCCTCATAACAGTACAGAGCGCTAAGGCCTGCCCTCGAAGGGGCATGGCCAATAGCAAGACCTGCCTCAGAGACAGGGTGGCACCTGGGAGACCCCTTTTGGCTGATCCACAAGAGAACACAAAGCATGCTAGGAAATGCAGATCTGAGCATCACCAGGAGATGAGCCGAACAAATTTGGAAATCTGCACTTATTATCCCGGCTAATTACCATCCTCTTTCTCAACCAAAACGTGTCCAGGTCAACATATCCACATATTCATATTCATATAATAAATTACATACAATTAACAGTTAAACATTTAAAAATTTAAATGAAGACACATTTCTTTATGTAAAACAAAAATGTGCTGTTTTTTTTTTTTTTTTTTTGTAAAGACACAGTGAGAAGAGGGTGACAAACAGACCAACCAAAAAAAAAAAATGCTAAAAGGGTTTCTATAAGAAATCCGCTGTTGGCAGCTCTTAGAGACAAACTTAAAAAATTGAATAAAATATACTTATATATACACACATACACACAGACATACCTGCACATACACACACACACGCACACACGCATATACGTACACACACACGTGTGTGTGCATGTATATGTACCTGTTAAGAACCCTCATTCTTGTTAACCAACTTGCACTTCAGTACCAAAATGACGGCCATAGAGTAAGAGCAAGTGTTCATTAGTACAGGCCACACCCCCGCAGGTTGTTGGCGATGATGATGTCGGTCACGGCGTCGAACACCACCTGGATGTTGCCCGTGTCCGTGGCGCAGGTCAAGTGACAGTAGATTTCTTTGTTGGGGGAGCGGTTTTTGCTCTCAAACTGTGATTGGATGTAAGCTGCTGCGTCATCGTAGGTGTTGGGGCCTGGGCGAGGCAAAGGTACAGGAGGATGAGAGAACAGAAAAACAATATGAGAGAGAGAGAGAGAGAGAGAGAGTACTGCTGAAGCTCAGCTAAACTACTTCTGTACTGTTAATGTTACTGTTTTTATTGTTGTTGCCAGAAGGTTAAACATATGTACATTTGATTAGCTGTAGCAGTATGTACATTAGATATGTATCATGCCAATAAAGGACAAGGGAAAGAGGGAGAGTAGGAGCAAAAATATGAAAGAGATACAGATCTGTGGTCATACAAATTTACGTGTGTATTTTTTGCCATAGTCCGACATGTCGGGTCAATTGTAGCGTGCATAGCTGGAGTTTAATGTTTCAGTTCCGCTACCCAAACTCAATGTTAGGATTGCACAGAAACTAACTACCACTGACTGCAGCATGCTTTGCTGGAGTTTAAACCTCTGTTTTAAACCACTAGACAGCTGCATTACAACTGGAACAGCTATGCAAATCTGTGAAATAAGGATCGGCTCTTCCAGTTGTAATACAGTTCTGTGGTCTTTCGGGTTTAAACCTCAGCGAAGCACACTGCTGTTGACCCGTTGTATTTAGTTGCTTCTCCAGTCAGTGTTCATGTTGCTCTTTTTAGCCAACCACGTGGGCATTGCGTTAAAATTGTTGCTGTGTGCATATTTTATAACAGGTATTGTGTCTCTGAGTGGTGGTACTGTAGTTACCATTGTTTATCTGCGTGTTGTGGTACAGGCGTTGCTGTTGTCTCTGTGTGTTGTGGTACAGGCGTTGCTGTTGTCTCTGTGTGTTGTGGTACAGGCGTTGCTGTTGTCTTGGTGTGTGTTGTGGTACAGGTGTTGCTGTTGTCTTGTGTGTGTGGGTACAGGTTGCTGTTGTCTCTGTGTGTTGTGGTACAGGCGTTGCTGTTGTCTCTGTGTGTTGTGGTACAGGCGTTGATGTTGTCTCTGTGTGTTGTGGTACAGGCGTTGCTGTTGTCTCTGTGTGTTGTGGACAGGTTGCTGTTGTCTCTGTGTGTTGTGGCACAGGTGTTGCTGTTGTCTCTGTGTGTTGTGGTACAGGTGTTGCTGTTGTCTCTGTGTGTTGTGGTACAGGTGTTGCTGTTGTCTCTGTGTGTGTTGTGGTACAGGCGTTGCTGTTGTCTGTGTGTGTGTTGTGGTACAGGCGTTGCTGTTGTCTCTGTGTGTTGTGGTACAGGTGTTGCTGTTGTCTCTGTGTTGTGGTACAGGTGTTGCTGTTGTCTCTGTGTGTTGTGGTACAGGCGTTGCTGTTGTCTCTGTGTGTGTTGTGGTACAGGCGTTGCTGTTGTCTCTGTGTGTGTTGTGGTACAGGCGTTGCTGTTGTCTCTGTGTGTGTTGTGGTACAGGTGTTGCTGTTGTGTCTGTGTGTGTTGTGGTACAGGCGTTGCTGTTGTCTCTGTGTGTGTTGTGGTACAGGTGTTGCTGTTGTCTCTGTGTGTTGTGGTACAGGCGTTGCTGTTGTCACTGTGTGTGTTGTGGTACAGGCGTTGCTGTTGTCACTGTGTGTGTTGTGGTACAGGCATTGCTGTTGTCACTGTGTGTGTTGTGGTACAGGTGTTGCTGTTGTCTCTGTGTGTTGTGGTACAGGCGTTGCTGTTGTCTCTCTGTGTGTTGTGGTACAGGCGTTGATGTTGTCTCGGTGTGTGTTGTGGTACAGGTGTTGCTGTTCTCTCTGTGTGTTATGGTACCGGTGTTGTCACTGTGTGTACCTGCATTCACCTGTACTTACAGCACCCTGTCTGAGTGTTAACGGTTGCTGGGAGTAACGATGCTCTTACCTGTGTACTCAGGGAAACAGATGTTCAGTGCGGACTTTTTAATCTTTTCAGCAAACAGATCTTTCTTATTTAGGAAGAGGATGATGGAGGTGTCGATGAAGAATTTGTTGTTACAGATGGAATCGAAGAGCATGAGAGACTCGTGCATGCGATTCTGTGGAGGGGAAAAAAGAAGCAGGAGAGGAAAGAGGGAAGATGAAGAGGAGGAGACAGAGAGCGAGAGACAGACAGACAGACAGAGCGGAAAGATTAGCCTCAGGAAACAAAAAGCGGGAAGCGGGAACAGAGCACCGGCACGGCCAGGCGTCAGGCGTTTCCGACAGGAACCGCTCGTGGGGCGGAGCCACTGAGCTTAACCAATCAAAATGTCTCTCGCCTCAACGGCGAAGACTTTGATTGCTGGACGCGGCGTTAGCCTGGCTCACCCGGCGGCCCCACAGCGTCAGAGCGGGGGGCCAGCTTTCGTTAGCGTCGCTTCTGTTTGATGCGGGTTACCGCTGCAGGCAGCGCTAAGGCGTGGCTACGACGGCTCGAGCCCTTTCTGAGAGGGGCTGCAGGAGAGGGCCGCTCTGGGACTTCAGCGTCTGAGGACACGCGAGAGGAAAGCCGGCCGGTGCTTTCAGGTCTCTGCGTTTCGGGGGGGGGGAAACGCCTGCCCTGAGAGAGCAGGGGTGCATCCCGAAGGTCTGGGATCGAACCCTGACCGCGGCGGTGCTATTTTTAGCCCAGCAGATCTGCTCCACAGGGCTTCGCCCAGGGAGGGGGGAGTTCAGTCAGCAGGAACTCATCCCCCGCCCCCCCCACCCCCAACTGGTGGATCATAAGACCCACTCTTCTATAGGAGTCTGCATGCTTGTTTCAGCACTGCTTGTGCTTACTTTTGTATTCAACACAGCAGAATATATGGTTCTTGAGATTAAGACCAGAGACTCTTGTCCCCAAACAAAAACTGTGTGTGTTTGTGTCTGTGTGTGTGCGTTGTATGTGTGTGTGTGTATGCATGCGTGCGTGTTTGTTTGCGTTGTGTGTGTGTGTGTATGCATGCATGCATGCGTGTGTGTGTGTTTGTATTGTGTGTATGTGTGTGTGTATGCATGCATGCATGCGTGTGTGTTTGCGTTGTGTGTGTGTGTGTATGCATGCATGCATGTGTGTGTGTGTTTGCGTTGTGTGTATGTGTGTATGCATGCATGCATGCGTGTGTGTTTGCGTTGTGTGTGTGTGTGTGTGTGTGTGTGTATGCGTGGGTCTGTACTCACTGTGGTCTCGTCTTCGTGCAGGACTTGGTCATACCCACTCAAGGCCACGCAGAAGATGATGGCCGTCACATCCTCAAAGCAGTGGATCCACTTCTTCCTCTCTGACCTTTGACCTCCCACATCAAACAGCCTGGCAGGTAAGCAAGCCAACACTGTCTTACAGCACCATACACCTTCACACGCCACTGTTATGTCATACGCTACACTCTCATACAACACTGCACAATCTAACACTGCACTATACTGTCATACAGTTCTACACATTCACGTAACAAGATTTTACACACTGACACAACACCAGCACATTGATATAAGCGCAGTGTGTACAACACAATATACCGAGTACCCCAGAATGCATCAGTGGCTTGTGTGGACAGAGTGGCTCACCTGAAATGTAAATTCTTGAAAGTGAAGTGCGTTTCTACGATTCCTGTGGTCTTGACTCGGGTCCTGAGAATGTCCTGCTCTGTAGGCTGGTAATCTGCCGCTCCAATGCGATCCAGGCTGTCAAGGTAACTGCAAAAAGAGAGCGAAATGAACAGACCCGGCCCCATGGAGCCCCACTGTAATAAGCCCCGCCCCATGGAGCCCCACTGTAATAAGCCCCGCCCCATGGAGCCCCACTGTAATAAGCCCCGCCCCATGGAGCCCCACTGTAATAAGCCCCACCCCATGGAGCCCCACAGTAATAAGCCCCGCCCCACTGTACTGTGCTATATAGTTGACATTCCATGGCCATTCCTGGCATGACAGGTAGGGGGCGCACTCACTATTGGGCGGAGTCGTTGAGCTGGTATTCACGCGCGCGGCTGAAGCACTCCTGCATGCCGGAATCGGACCAGAGGCGGATCATGGCGCCGAGGAGCTCGGGGGAGTAGGGCTCCGTGTCCTCCATGCGGCTCACCACGTCGCACACCATCTTAGCGTCTGCCTGCGGCGGGGAGAGCTGAGGTCAGGGGCATTCTGGGATAGCTGAGGTCAGGAGCATTCTGGGAGAGCTGGGGTCAGGGGCATTCTGGGAGAGCTGAGGTCAGGGGCATTCTGGGAGAGCTGGGGTCAGGGGCATTCTGGGAGAGCTGAGGTCAGGGGCATTCTGGGAGTCATGATTAAACCACCACAGATTACATCACACCCCAAACCCTTCAGCATCTCCTACACTATGTCGCTGGGTGAAGTTAGAACATATTGCAACAGATAGCACAAGAAACTACAGACTCACTGTGTGCATTTACCTTTTTTCAAAATGTTGCCTTCAGTCATGGTGAAAAAATGTAAATATTGATATTATTTCATACCAGCAAAGATATAACGAGATGTGCAGCAGGGGAGTCCAGTCTTATCCAGAAAGGGCCAATGTGGTTGCAGGTTTTTCCCCCCCGCTCAGCAGGAGGACACATGATTCTACTTATAAAGGTCTTGATGTGCTTCAGAGGAGAGGAATGCTTTGTCAGAGATAGAAATGATGCCCAAAGAATTGTGCTGTAATGGAAATGAGATTTTTTCTTAAGGTACCAGCAGGGGGAGCAGTTTGTCTGTGTAAGCTCTCCTGTCCTCTTATCCCCTCTGACTACACCAGGAGCCAAAGGCCTTCACTGTACCTCACTTTAGTTCTGACTTGCAGCTGCCACTTCTACTGCTGCTTCACAGAGAGCAGGAAGCAACAAGGGATGAGAATGGACTGATTTCTTACAACAGTGATGTCACTTCCTTCTGATAAGAAAGCAATCCATCAGAATGGTTCCCGTACACCCAGACCAATCAGAATCATTCACTCGCGCGAACCCAAGATAAATCAGAACCTTCATTTACACCCAAGACGAATCAGAATGCTTCACATACTGTCAAGACCAATCAGAATACTGTACTTACATCCAGACCAATCCGAATGCCTTACTTACACCCAGACTAATTAGAGTGCTTTCACTTCCATCACTTCCATTTAGACCAATCAGAATGCTTCACATCTTTCATGATCTGATGCAGGTAGTGAACAGGCAAAAGGGAGCTGATCAGATACGGGTGTGTGGGTAGTGAGGAGGGTAAAAGC
The DNA here is from genome assembly GCF_018555375.3 of Anguilla rostrata. Lineage (NCBI taxonomy): Eukaryota > Metazoa > Chordata > Actinopteri > Anguilliformes > Anguillidae > Anguilla > Anguilla rostrata. The sequence continues at coordinate 9,058,785 of NC_057948.1, forward strand.
TGCTATTTATTTTTCAGAGGTGTGCGTTAGTGCCCTCTGCTGGAGCAGTGTTGTAATGACATCTGCCCCTCAGCAAACAGCGAGCACGCATAAGGACGTGAAGCGGCATGTATACTGCAACATGCTATGCTAGCGCATTTCATCATAGACGGCAACAGTGACAACTTCATATAAGCAAATGAAGGATTGAATCGTTCAGCAACTACAACATTACAAGGCCCCATGTCACCAGTAAACAATCTATATGCAGGTTTTCATTACTTTTTAAACCATCTTGTATCAGATTTGTGTACCAAATACAACAACCAGGATGACGTTATCCATCCTAGGCTGGCCAGTCTCTTGGGACTTGCCAAAACAATCGTGCCTATGGAGTTTTTACTCAATGTGCTTGACATTGGTTGCAGGTTGTCTTAGCTAGGCTACCGATGACAGACTTTCTGTCACAGAAAGAGTTTCGGGAATTGTAAGTGCCATTTTTAAATCTCGGATAAGTCTTATTTTTAAATTGACAGATCACTACAGACAGCCAGTCGGTGGCATGAGAACGGTCCAATTGAGGAAATTTTGTCCTCAATGTTAAAAATGTTAAAAAGGAGACATTATGGAAGACGGTGTTTTAAACGATCTATAAACACAAAATGAGACATTTTAATTGTTTACATTCCCTTGAGTTCAGCACATATATGTAAACCCAGAAAGTCATACTTTGAACCCAGACATAAATGGTACACAGTTTGCTTATGTTTAGCTTTCGCCGCTCTGTTTAATAGGTAGGAGTGTACTACCGAAAGTGAGTGAGCTGAGCGAGTGTTTGTGCTTAAGCCCCTGCAGAGAGGGCGTGTGTGTGTGTGTGTGTTTATGTGTGTGTGTGTAGCCTGCAGTGATGTGTGTGTTTTTGTGCACCCTGTAGTGTGTGTGTGTGTGTGTGTGTTTATGTGTGTGTGTGGCCTGCAGTGATGTGTGTTTTTGTGCACCCTGTAGTGTGTGTGTGTGTGTGTGTGTGCGCCCTGCAGTGAATGTGTGTGTGTGTGTGTGTGTGTGAGAGTGAGTGAGTGTGTGTACGCGCCCTGCAGTGATGCTGCTACTGCTATTTCCTGCCCTGCTGAATTATAGATCAGAGAATTCCCCACCCATTATACCCAGAGTAGCGTGTATGTGAGTGTTAGTATACATGTGTTACCTTATGATAATCTGCATACGTGTGTGTTAGCATGTTAGCTACGCTTACACTTATATGAGGGACAGGAAATGGAACTGGACATGGCAGGAAGTAATTTTTAAAAAAATCTCTCATTTTATACTGTTTCTGTCTTTTCTTTTCAAGTGAGAGAAAGAGAGAGAAAGCAAGCCAAAGACAGCGAGCAAGGGAGAGAAAGAAAGAAATAGAGAAAGCAAGTGAGAGAGAGAAAGAAATGGGGAAAGAGAGGTAGAGAGCGAGTGAGAAAGAAATAGAGAGTAAGAGATTGAGAGAGAGCGTGAGAGAGAGATAGAGAGCGAGTGAGAGAGAAAGAAATAGAGAGTAAGAGATTGACAGAGAGAGAGATAGAGAGAGAGAGAAAGAGAGAAATAGAGAGCAAGAGATAGAGTGTGAGAGAGAGATAGAGAGTAAGAGATAGAGACTGAGAGAGAGATAGACAGAGAGTGTAAGAGATAGAGATTGAGAGAGAGATGGAGAGAGAGTGTAAGAGATAGAGATAGAGAGAGAGTGTAAGAGATAGAGATAGAGATAGAGAGAGAGAGAGCGAGAGAGAGAGAGCGCAGGTGAACACCCCTTCAGAGCGGAGTCTGGAGAGCAGAAGCGCAGGGCTGGGTGGGATCGGGGGGCATGGAGATGAAAAGGCCAGCGGAGATGAAAAGAGAGGCTCACAGTCTCGGGGTCCCGCTGGCTCCGGCTCTTTTAAGCCCCCATTAGAGCCGCCTGGGGGGCAGCGGGCTGTGATTAGGCTCTAAATGCCACCCAGGCCCCCCCCGCCTGCCGCGGGGGGGCTCCGCGCCGCCCCAAAGGCCACCGCGCCGGCTGCTGCTCGTCCCGGGACCCCGATTCCGCCGGGACGGGCCCGGGAAGCGGCGCGGCGCGCGTCCGCCACGGCCCCCGTGTTCCGTTTTCCCGTCCCCCCCTCGGGGCCGCGGTCCGTTCTTGGGGGCCAGACATCACACCATGCGCACTCGGTGCTTCCCCATTGCCGCTCGGTCGTAACGCTGCCTCTTATCATCACTTATATATCTTCTGCATAAACGGCTGCATGCTGGTCACCGTCGGCGACCATGACGCAGGGAGGATGGGTTCCCCCTTGAGCCTGGTCTCCTTCCAGTTTCCTCTCTGCCCAGGAGTTCTTGCCACTGTTGCCTTAGGCTTGCTCCTGGGGTTTAGGTAGGCTTCCTGCCACGTATTTGACAACTGTTGTAGAATACGCCATATAATAATTGAATTTATGATTTGATTGATTGATTGCATGTGCCAGTGAGGTAGAGATGGGAGAAGGCGGTACACACAGCAGGAACCGATATGGCCCCCCTGCCACTGTTCACAGCCTTTTGTCAGGTAGCCATATATGTGCAACAGCATGAGAAAAGCCTTAGAATGGAAGCTCTCGAATGATCCGATGATGCTCACAGGACTCAAGTCACACGTGCCCCTGGTTCTTTAAGGTTGTCATCACACATGTGCGCGTGTGTGAGCGGGTGTGACTATGAGCGTGTGTATCGGTAGGTGGTAGGTATCTTGTGCCCTCTGTGTGCTCTGTGTTTCTGTGTGTGTGTGTGTGTGCGCGCGTGCGCAAGTGTGTGTGACTCACTTTCCTCCCCTTGTCTCCGTACTCCAGTCCCAGTGTGTCCATGGCTCGGATGATGGCCGCCAGGGACTGGATGGTGTTGCTGTAGACCACGGGCTTGTACTGCTTCACATCGTCGCCAGAGAAACCGTCCTCATGGATGATTCTGCACACACACACACACACACACACACACTGTCACAGCGCATCCCTGATCCCTCTGCCCAAAAGCATTCCTCTCATCTTTATCTCTGTTCCTCCTCTCATCTCTCTTTCTCTCAGACATTTCGTATTTGTGATATTGGTACATCTCTTGGAACGTGGAGAGAAACATTAACTGACTTTGGTGTGGCTTAAGTGTGAGGTGCTGTGGAAGGTCTGGAGAAATACCTGGCATAGTCATACATCTGTCAGTCAGCTGCTGTTTCCATATCGATGTCCAATCAAATTTATCCTGGACAAAAACACCTACAACTGGCGTGTAGAACACCCACCAGGGCTGTGTCAGAAACAGCCTCCGAACTACTCTGTCCTCAAAATATATGCTGTCTACTAAACATACTGCCTACTGTTTAGTGTATACTTTGTAGTACACAATGGAGAGCATGTGGAAAAATATCCTCCACACTATTTTCCAGCGGCACTGTGGAAGTGTAAGACGTCCCGCCCTTGTAGTAAAAAGGCCCCGCCTCTTCCTCTCTGATGTATGGGACCCAAACATGGCTCCACCTCTTCAGAGGTGTGGGACCTCCTAAAAAGTATGGTTTACTTTCTGGAAAGTGTGCTCCCAGATGCACTCAGTGAAACCCAGAGATCATCCAGGGATTTTAAATACCCTACATTTAGAGAAAATTTCTCCCACTTAACAACTTTTTCTTCCAGTGTACAAAACATATACTCAATAGTAGGCAAGTCAGCTGTTTTGGACAAGGCCATGGATAATTTACTCAAGGAAAAGGGTAATCACATAACTAAACTGACCCACACGCAAGGACTATGAAATATTGTTGCAATAGTGTTATCCCAGTAAAGTTTCCCCTGAGCCGTATGAACACATAGACTTGCCCCGACCCCATCTGAACTACAAATTAGAACTGAGCCAGAGGTTTGGTGCCGGCACATCAGCGGAAAACCTTAGCGCTCAGCGTGGAACGGCGCTGTCTAGCTCACCCCCCAGGATGAGCCTTAAGAGCTGCAGCTCTCTGGATACCGGCTGAATTTATTTTAGGAATTTTTTAAAAAATCCATCCTTCCCGTCCAATCAAAATCAGCCTTTGCTGACCCGGTCTTGTGTTTTGGTGAACATACACACAAGTAAATCATCTGCCCAAGACAAGAGAATAGTGGGGGGGGGGTGGGGGTAGGGGGGTGGAGCACTGGAAAAGAACTCACCGTTTAAGTCACCCCCCACCCCCACCAAGAGGGACAGCCACTGCATGTAAAACCAGCACACGTGTTCTTTTACAGAATGGAATTTTTTGTTTGTTTGTTTAATGTATTCCAATTGCGATTCTCTGGGTTTTTAAGGAAATTTGAGTCTGCTTATAGTCTATTTAAAAATGTCAGTCCTTGGGTGTTTTTAGAATTTTGATTATGTTTGGCATGGGTCAATGGTCAAAATCTGTGTCTTTTAAAGAAACGGGTTTTATGGAACTGAAATTTATATGCAACAAGGACAATTTCACTCGGGGACGAGGAGGCGCATGTCCAATGCAATATGAGTGACTCAGAGGCAGTTATGGTAAATGGAATGTGTGTGTCAGGAAATCTGAAACCTGATTATGACTGTGATGGACAGTCTTGATTCATATTTCAAATATTATTTCAGCAATGAAACTCCTGTGGACAGGAGCAGACCTATGTGTTACGTGTCTTTTGATAATGTCAGAGAAACATGAAATAATCTATATTTGATGCCAATGCTGATGACAGTGATTATAATGATTGATGGGGGGGGGGGGGGAGCGTTCAGAATGGTTTTATTTCACCATTAAATGCTGGCTAGTTCATAATGAAACTCAATAGAAAAGTAGTGGAGGAAAAGTTGTCCTGGAATATGCCACTAGAGGGACTAGAGAGCAGAAAATAATCCAATAGTATTTGAGTACAGCTGCGGGCTGTTAGACGTTTGAATCGCGAAAAACTTTTACAAATCTGAGATATTCTCGTCCGAGTTCTCTAAAAAGCAAACCCGGTCTTTAGTTAATGTATGACTCAGTTATATCTCTAAAATTGAAAAGGCAACGAAAAACTATAAGTCGAGAAGGCAGCATTGATAAATTAGTGGAAGTCGGAATTTATTGTGTCAAGACGTGGAAGCAATAGTATTTGTCAACATGGTGATGCTTCAGTTTCCCAGTTCAAAATGTCCAATTTACAGTTAGATTTTTCACTAGGAGAGGAACTAACAGCTGTAAAACTGAAATGACTCAAGCAAGAGAAAAACGACATCACCGTTTTTTTCAACGTCAGAACGAGCCAAAAGATAACGACAGCATGGAATTTGTGTAGGTAAAGTGTTCTGATGAGCTGCAGGTGTCAGTTTGAGACAAGTTAAGACGTCGTGGACTTCGAAATTGGTGGGACATCTCAAAACTCACAAGACGTAGGCCTAGGCTACCATTTCAGTGTTTACTTCAACATACCGATGAGAAACATCCTTCTCTGCACTCTCAAACATGAAATGTCGGAATCGAAATCGTCCGCAGCACGCAACAGAAACCCTGTTTCCAGTACTGACGAGACCAAGCTTCACAACTCACAAATCCAGTAGAGTCAGGTAATTAAATCCATATCGATGTAATACAATGTGTTTATTTTTGCTGAATATCATTTGTCACGGTATAATTCTATGTCAGTTTAAAAAGCCAGGCGAGAAAAAGTTTTTTTTTTTTTCATACGGCTCTTTCAAATAGAGTTGTGCCAAAGTGGATCCTGAGTTGACCAAGACTGAGGTACCTCTGTATTTATGAATCTTCCCTATGGGAGAATAATGGCTTTTTTAATGCAGGTGCAAGCTGCAGGTCAAGGTTAGTGCAGCTTGCAAATGTTGCCTTGATGTGGGGTTAACTGTCAACTTTCTAAAAACATTAAGGACTGTCTTGATTTACAAACTATAAAATCGCATAATTTCACTTAATGGAAAAGTGATGGGAGATGGTGCAGTATAAAGACTGTGTGGGAGACTGCGCATGTGGGCATGCCTGTATCTGCAGGGGTGTATGTGGGTGTGTCTGTATCTGCAGGGGTGTAGGTGGGTGTGTCTGTATCTGCAGGGGTGTAGGTGGGCGTGTCTGTATCTGCAGGGGTGTGGGTGGGCATGTCTGTATCTGCAGGGGTGTATGTGGGCGTGTCTATCTAGTTTCTATATCTTCTGGGGTGTATGTGGGCTTGTCTGTATCTGCAGGGGTGTAGGTGGGCGTGTCTATCTGCAGGGGTGTAGGTGGACGTGTCTGTATCTGCAGGGGTGTATGTGGGCGTGTCTGTATCTGCAGGCGTGTATGTGGGCATGTCTATCTCTAGTTTCTATATCTTCTGGGGTGTAGGTGGGCGTGTCTATATCTTCTGGGGTGTAGGTGGGCGTGTCTATATCTTCTGGGGCGTAGGTGGGCGTGTCTATATCTTCTGGGGCGTAGGTGGGCGTGTCTATATCTCCAGGGGTGTAGGTGGGCTTATCTGCAGGTGTGTTGATAATCCGTTTTGCGAAATGGAGTCACACTTTCAGCTGGCCCTTACAGAGGTCATCCAGACTTTCCCCTGACTGATGGCTGAAGCTGAGCAGGGCTAGGCTTGGTTAGCACATGGATGGGAGACCCCCTACAAAAACAATACAATATCCTGCCTTATAGCTGATTGGCTAAAAGGTCTGTCATGCTGATTGGCTAGCTGACTATAAAAGTCCCTTGCATTTCATCTCTGCTTCGTTTCACCTGCTTCGTCATCTAAATAAAGGCATGAATTAGCCTAATACACAGCGGCCGACTGCCCAAACAGCCTTCTGTACTAAGATAAACTAGCATTATGAATACCTCTTCCATCCAGTCCCCTGCATTTTATGTGCCTTTAATATCACTGGCTACTTTTAAATATTAATAAGAAATTACATTTAAAATCTTGAGTGTTGTTTAATTCAAGGAGTCACGCCTGTTGTTATTCATAAAGCAATCCACGCTGTGTTGCCTAGTTTCATTGTTTTCCAGTGCGTACAGTATTGCACAGACGAGCTGTCCGTCTGCGCCACAAAGGTCCTCTCCCTGTCCTCCAATCTTTTTCAATTCAAACAGCCTTTGGTTTGAAATAATTAATGAGTCGTCTATCTATGACCCTCTCTGCAGTCTCCTGTCTGAATAAAGCGAAAGATATAAAAGGAGAGCGGGCTGTATGCTCTCCTATTAAAATAGCAACAATGATAATAATTTTGCTTATCAATGTTTAGCAATTGCATCATAAAGAGCAACTCCTTTTGTAACTCAGTAACTCACAACAAGCTTTTGAAAGCAGGCAAGAGTAGGTTTGGCTACACTAAAGCCGATTTTGTGAACAGATTTCGTACATAGGCAGATTCATACTATATTGCAAAAAAATAAAGCACGATAAAAAGTCAGGGACACAACATTATTATTAATCTCTGAATCACAAAATCAGTGGGCTTAGTGTGCTGGCCAACGGACATGATCAAATATAAAATCAGAAAAATACAATCTCTAATTGGTATTCAAAGGCAAAAGGGCATTTCCACATATAGCATCCATTCAGCCATCTCAACCTGATTAAACTACAAACATAAATACAAAATGATCTGCCTAGGATAACACTACTTTGCAGATGCGAGAAAAATAACTTCTCAATATCCAGCTAACATTTCCATTTCTCTTGAAATGGAAGCACATCTATGTATCATCTGTCTCGCTGTCTGTCTACTGGTTGTCCATGTGCGACGTACTGAATTAAATTATTACGCAAAGTGTTGAATTGTGTTGAATTAAGTTTAACTGAAAAAAATATTCCTGCAATGTCTATTGTTCAAGTTGTCAATTCAAAGTGGCCTCCCTGTCGACATTTGGCGAACATTAGTCGACGCTTACCTTCGTGAGCAAATGCCAACTTTGTTCCGTTCAGCCAGTAAAGCTCACTAACATTTGCTCACATGCTGACAAGGTAAGGTAACCCACAGGGAACCAAAATGGCTGCCAAAGGGAGCTAGCTATATCATGCGAACAACCAAAGAACGTGGACCTGACAGGCTGGCGCAGAAGGCCCAGTCCGGCGATCGTTTGTTTGAAGATGGGCTAGTGGCAGTGAACCACTTCTCAAAATTATATCGGGGGGCCAATACCTGTCCCCTGCTGCCCAGCTGCGTTTGACCATGGGGGCAGGCCCATGCACCGCCCTGTTAGCGGGTTAATGCAGGAAGTAACCTTTGACCTCTTTCCGCACTGACGGGGGCCCATATAAGACGCAGCGGAGCTCGTGAGGCCGCGGCTCGTAGGCTGCCGACCGTCAGGCCATCTGGAACCTTCCGTCAGCGGGGCAGCTGCCAGATTGACAGATTAGCGGGCAGTCGAAGTAGCCCTGGAAAGCGACCTATCGCCGGCCGTTAGCGATAGCGGCTCGGATGCTGCCCTCTTAATACGCCGCTATCGGGCATTTATCCGTTACGTAATAGCGGCCGGCCAAGCCCGGACCTGACGTCCCAGGAAAACCCTTCTGCGTTGGCGACGCTGGCGGAGGAAGAATATGTCAGAATAGCGGCAGCTCCTGTTAGCGGATCACGTGACCCCGTCGAGAGGCCCGATGGACGCGTTTGACGTACCCGCCGATGCGCGAAGCTGGCCTTTCGCCGCTAACTGCCCTGTGTTCCGTCACATCTCCCCTGCCAGACCAAAGGCAGCGGTGGCGAGCGTGTAGCCGCCATTTTGCTTTTTAACAGTTATTTGGTGACTTTCAGTCCTCTACAATGACAAGCATATAAAACGTACATTTTTTAAAAATCTGTAAAAAGAAGAGGCGGGTTATCAGTGTTTCTGTCTTTGAAGGTCATGATATCAAAGCGTTAAGTCACTGACCAGTTCTGAGCCAAGTTGAGACTGTTGTGCCGACTGACTGTGCTTCTCGTTCATGAGCGCTTGTGGAGTTAACACCTGCAGGAACGAGCCAGGTAGCATCACAGGCATTTAGCAGACACTCCATATCCGGAGTGACTTACACAGCTTTACATTTTTACACAGTATCCGGTTACACAGCTGGATGAATACCGAATCAATGCAAGTGAATACTTTGCTCGAGGGTTCGAGCTCGAGCAGCGGAAATCAAACCTGCGGCCTTTAGGTTACGAGCCCGGTTCCCTAACCATTAGCCTATACTGCACCACCCCATATAGAGAATCAAAGACTGTACGATAGAACTGGCATTTGCGTTCTACACATTTGATTTGTTCTTCAAGGAACTTCCCTCACAAATGATGGAAGTTTTCCTTGCTGATTCACTGTCCCTTAATGTCGTTAGTTACTCCTCCGTTGCAGATTAATATTCTGCTCTGGCTCCGCAGGGGCACAGCAAAGGATTCAAACACAGATTTTCCTAAATATTCAGTAAAGTTGCAAAAAATAAATAAATAAATAAAAATTGACAATGTATTACAACAATGTTTTTCAGCTCAAACAGTAAGATGCGTTTCTGTCAAACAGCTCACAAATTTCTTACGGTCGTCATTTCTTACCCTTCGTCTAGATTTAAATCCAAGTTTAAACAAAAAAGTGTCAATCCAAGCTGGGCGATTAGAAATGGCTTGCAAAGGAAAATGGCACTGCAATGTGACCACGTTAATTCTTGGTGCAGAAATATTTCCAGCTCTTGCCAAAAGAACCAACTCTGAGAATTTTTGAACCTCAGAGTTTAGAACGGTGTACACATGGTTTGTTGTCATTATTTTAAAAACTTCTAATTTTACTATTTCTCTGTAAACTAAATTTCCCACTGATTCCAACGAAACTCTTGTACAACATTTCAGAATAATGCTACATGTTACATACACTGCTACATACACTGCCTAAATAATCTATCTGAATGTACATTACAGTACTGGCATTTAGCAGACACTCTTATCCAAAGAAACTTACATAACTTGTTACATTTACATTGCATCCATTTATACAGCTGGATATATACTGAAGCAATACAGGTTAAGTACCTTGCACAAAGGTGACAGTGTCCTACCTGGGAATTAAACCTGTGACCTTTATGTTAAAAGACCAGCTCCTTACCCATTATACTACACGCTCACCCCGAATGGGAATGGGATTGTAACACAAGTGTCATTTGTATACATTGCTGTCAATCAATATCTGTGCAACTACTTTATCAAATAGATTGGTGTGGTGCAACCAGGATAATTATTCAACAAAAAAGACTATAAACCACTTCCTGGCAGAGGACTGAAGTATATGTGTGTGGAAACAAATGGGTGGCCCTACTCATAAGGAACTGAACAGGATAGGTCATAGGTCATGACATCTGAAGCAGATATGCATTAGTTGATCCAATGTCCACTGAAAGACAGATCAAAAGTACCCACATAAAAAACAAATAGGGATAGGACATGAATGCTGTCACATTTTCCAGAGAAACCAGAGAAGGGCTCCACCAATCACAGAGTACTTTGGTAATAGCAACTAGACCAACACACGCAGTAATTGGTGGATAACTAGTGGCTACAATGTGCCATGCAAGGGAATTGGAAAGTGTAGCCAGAAAAAGTATCCACCAGTGACCATTGGTCTGTTTATTACCAAGGTATTCCTCGATTGGTTGCTGGCTTCTTTCAATCCCCGCGGTGACATCATGACCACCCTATCCCCGTTTCACTATCCCTGCCCGTGCCTCCATTAGCAGACGCTGGCAACTGTTCATTAAGCACGGGCGCACCTTGAGCCTTCGTTTACAGACAGCACTTTCCCCCCAGAGGCCAAGGGCTGCAGGGAGGGAGCCCAAACAAAAGGCTAATTTACTCCCTCACCGAGTAAAGCTTACAGTCTAGAAGGGAGCAAACAGACACAACTCACAGCCATTAGCATCTCTCAGAAACACAACGCACAGGAAGAGAGCAGCCAGAACACGTGTTATAACCAGAAAGGGAATATGTAATATGCATGCTGTTTACACATTATTTACACATCGATTTTTTTCAAGGCCTATATTTATTGTTGGTTATATTTTTATATTTAATTTTCATTATGTTATTTATTTGAAATGGAACTGGAATTCCTGGAACACGTTGTCTTTCAGTCCATTACTGTAAATTGATCTGCCATTTTATATAAGTCTATTGCTGTTTAAGGAGTATCAGTTTCGTTTCATTATCTTATCCATGTAATCTCACTATGACTTAGTGCACTCATGTTGTATAGTGCTTATTCATAATCGGGGCTGTTGCCAAATGCAATTTGTTATTATATTTGCATATATTTTCTCAGAATCACACATGTGTTGCATATCTAGTCAATAGCAAAGTTCAAGAATAATACAGATCATTCTTGTACATTGCAATTGCAGCTAACCATACTCTTTACCTTTTTTTCATTTACTATTAACATCACATGCAGAATTAATATTTTCACACGCATCGTGTTCAAATCCAGTAACATTTTTTATTCTCTCAGTTCTTTTTCTTCCTCCAGTTCTTATTCTCAGTCTCAATCCAAGACACGTTCCACGCACTCAGCGGCGAAAATCCACTCCAGATTCCCACTCTCACCAGCAGACCATAGTATTAGCTAGCTCCCAGAAACGAAAAGAGCCGAACGTGGTCGAAAATTAACGATTGCACATACGTTCTCGGTTGGGCGCTGTCCACCACGGCAACCGCCTGAAATGCAATGATTCTTTCAATTAGAATCACATTTAACCCTCTAATCCAACGACATAGGTTCGTTTTTTGCATTACGCTACTTGAATAGCGACTGTACATTTTTCGGTGTATAATTTAGATGGTGTCGAATTATTGTATTTTGAAGAATCTTCCATGATATGACTACGCTCCACAAAGCACTTGAGTGCAGACGTTTGCTTCATGGAGTTTCAGAAAGCCAAGCCTGCCTATCCTTCGGTCGGACATTAGTGGTGTAAACGACAATAAAAAGACTGGCAATTCCATTATATTTCGCAGAAGATTTTCTGGTCACTCTATAGCCCATTTTATTTATCAACAACACTGATTAACTGAACATCAAAACCATTTGATGCACGAATATAATTTATCCCAGTACAGAATGCGTCCATGTTGTCAGTCATTTGTGAAGGAAATACATTAGTAAATGGTGTTTGGGCAGAAACAATGTGTCTTAGACTGCAATAAACACAAAATGGTCTTATGGTAACTAGATGTTAGACGAAGACTATCTCTAGCTACAACAGTAGCCACTCTTTCTATTCAGAAAGAGTCAGCTCCTACATGGACATCAGCACAGCATAGGGATCAATATAGCCTAAATTAACTACACGATTCCTTGTCACTCGTCATACAGCAGATACGTACAAAATATAATTTATATATATGCATATATTTTTAAGGGGGCGGGGGGTCATTTATATTCATTTTAAAACATATTTTTCCTAAATTAAATCAAAACCGTCTCAGTCTTGCTAAGCCTGGCTGATACCCGCAAGGGAGGAGAGGCCCAGATCAGAGTCATAAAAGCCTGCCATTAAGCTTAATTGAAAGGTGTATTTTAATGCCACTCGGGTTCACACTGCACACACGAGCTGTCGCTGGACACGCACGCAGTCAATCACTGGTCTATGTTCAGAACCAGGCGCGTGAACAGCACTCCGCTGTCTCAGTCGCCGGTGGAAACGATTAGTAACATTTGCCTGCAGCTACAATTCAGTGTGCGAATCGCCGCTAAAGGTGATCATTCCTTGAAAATATGGCGGACATGAGTATTCGCCGACTAGGAACGGACGGGGGGATCTCAGCTCACATTAAAGGCAAGAAACACTTGAAGCCAAGCACTTACTTCATCTGTTTCACAATGGTGCTTTTGCCTGATTCTCCGGCCCCTGTTGAGATCAGAAATAAAACAGAGTAAAAGGCCGTCAGCGTTGTTTCTTTAAAAATAATTTTCCTAATAGCCTACTGCTGTGTAGACAGTGGGAATCATAGGCTACACTGAGGGTTATCCCCAAGAAATAATCTTACCGAGCAGGAGTAATTTAACGTCTTTAGCAGCAATGACTCCATCTTCTTTGAGGTTTTTCTCGATTGCTTTGCTCCTGTCCAAAGCTGCTCTCTCCTCAGCGCTCAGTGTACATCCCATCGTTAGACGAACCTCGGCTCTGCTTTCTCACCAAAATAGGCGAGCTCCCGTTTCCTCGGTTTCTTCCGTATCCCGCGGTCTCGCACTGGGTCTGCACGGCTAGCTAAAGCATGAAAACAGGCGCGTGAACAGGGCTCGTTTCTGACCCTCTCTTTCTGTCTCCCTCGAGGGGGTCGTTGTGCTCGGCACTTCTGCTGGGGTCTCTACTGGGCGGTGACGATGGCTGCCAGAGACCGCATCGTTCAGTTCACAATGGAGGAGAAGGACACAGCGCGTTAGCTCGTCTCTCACTGTCTGACGTCAGAAGCAGAACGAGCGAGCATGCTGGTCGTGCTCCGTTAGCTGCCACATATGGGAAAAAGCAACGGTGGATTTTATTTTCTTACTTTCTCACATGTATCATATATCACCACGTTGCGCCGTATTGCAGGACAGGGTTACGGGGCGCAAGCGTGGATGTATTAAAAGCAGAAGATTATGCGGCTTGTGTCAGGCGGCAGCCGATCCATTCCATACGGTGCGCTGCTGGATGCGGGCCAGGCGTAATCGCGCTGAGGCGTGGTCCAGCTGGAGTTTGGAGTTGTGTTGTTTGCAGCTAACCTCTGAAACATGGAGCTTCCCACGTTTTTCCTGATATGATGATGACGACGACGATGATTATATGAGGGCTGTACAAGAGAACAATAAAAGCAACAATAAAAACCTTGTTGATGTAAGGTTCACCAAATCTCATATGATATGCTATAATATCATGGTACAATACTTTAAAACTAAAAAATAAACAACATTAAAAAAACAACCCTTCATAAGGACTGTGTAAAATAAACATGAATCATAAACTATATTCTTTATATATACACTACATGGCCAAAAGTATGTGGACACCTGACATTCAACATCTCATCCAAAATTATGGGCATTAATATGGAGTTGGTCCACCCTTCAGTGCTATAACAGCCTCTGTTCTTCTAGGAAGGCTTTAAACTAGATGTTGGAGCATTGCTGCAGGGATTTGCTTCCATTCAGCCAGAAGAGCATTAGCGAAGTTGGGCACTCATTGGGCGATTAGGCCTGGCTCGCAGCTGGCTTTCCAATTGATCCCAAATGTGTTGGATGAGGTTGAGGTCAGGGCTCTGCGCAGACCAGTCAAGTTCTTCCACACTGGTCCTGACAAGACCATTTCTATATAGACCTTGCTCTCTCTCTCTCTCTCTCTCTCTCTCTCATATATATATATATATATATATATATATATATATATATAGTGACCTCCATAATGTTTGGGACAAAGACATATTTTTTTCTTGATTTAGCTCAGCACACAATTTTAGATTGCAATCAAACAATGCTCATGGGGTTAAAGAGCAGATTTTTTTTATTGAAGCGTATTTTAAAACATTTTGGTTTCACCATGAATAAAATAACAGCACTTTATATACATAGCCCCCAATTTCAGGGCACCATATTGTTTCGGACAAATGGCTTCACCTGTGTTTCTGTTTAGTCCGATGTGTTCATTTGTTTCTTTAGTGCTGGTATAAGAGAGCTTTCAGCAACTTGCCTTGATTCTGGGCTTTTGATTGCATTTGAAGTCTGTTATTGGTGTTTGTTAGCATAAGGACCAGAGTTGTGCCAGTGAAAGTCAAGGATGCTATTATGAGGCTGAGTAATATGAAAAAACAAACAAACAAACAAACAAAAAAACAGTCAGAGACACAGGCCTAGCTAAATCAAATGTTTAGAACACCATTAAGAAGAAAGAGAGCGCTGGTGAGCTCAGTAATTGCAAAGAGCCTGGTAGGCTAAGGAAGACCTCTCTACTATTTATAACATATGAATTGTTTGATTACAAATCTATAAATTATTGAGTACAGAGTCAAATCAAGAAAAAAATGTTTTGTCCCAAACATTATTTTTTCCGAAACTGATGTCATATCAGTGGAAGATTATGGTGCAGGATCTATGATGTTTGATGATCTTTGATGTTACGGGGTTGTTTTGCATCTACTCATCCTAGGGCTCTTATTAAGGTCAATGAAATCCTGAACTCCAGCAAGCACCAAGACATTATTGGTTTCAACATAGTTTCCCTCAGCAGGAAGCAAAACAAAGATCCCCAGCGCACCTCAAAATCAATAAAGAACTGTTTAACTGACCATAACATTATTGTTTTGCAATGGCCTTCCCAATCTTCAGACTTGAACCTGATCCAGAATTTTGTTTGAGTAGAAGAGGGCAGATACATTCACCAATGTTATGGTTATACACTTTGTTGTACGTCGCTCTGGATAAGAGCGTCTGCCAAATGCCTGTAATGTAATGTAATGTAAAAAAAACACCATAGAAGACGGTTCAGTAGTGGTATTGTTGCAATGAGAGGATTGCACAAAGTACTGAAAATCAAGGTGTGAATAACCTCTGATACATATCTTTCAGGGAAAAATATTACTTGTCAAAACATCTTTATCTTAGGGCAGTTTTATTAGTTTGTAAAGAACGTACTGTACTTTTTAAATTTCAGTATGCAGCTCTTTACCTGGACAGTTGATTTCTAAGCCTTCTTTGCTCATCTTTATCACGGGTGTTAATAATTGTTAGTCATTTTGGAGGGCACTGTATCAGCAGTTCAAAAGTACACTCCTGAGAAACCGTCAGAAAGGAGAGACTTTTCTTCAACAGTCAGGTGTGGCTCTTGGGCCTCTGCGTATCAGACTGGAAGACAAGTCAAAATCTGGCTTCGGACGAACATCTCCGTGCAAGTGACTAATCCACCGTCACAGTTTATTCTGTTTACTCCCTTGGTTAGAGCTCTCAGCCCGTACTGTGCTCCTCCACCTTTCCACAGGCCAGTCCTCACCAGCAATTTCCAACCCCGCACATAACACCACAAAACTGTGCTGTGGCCCCACAAATACGGCCTGTCCGCCGCACAGAGGCTCAAAGAAGGGATTAGCACAGTAACAGAGGTGTTATCAGTTCACAGTCTGTGCTCCTACCTAACCCTTCCCCCCTCCAGTGAGCCGATAAGTTTGTACACTGTGTGCCTACTAAACCCTTCCCCCCCCTCCTGTGGGCCGGAAAATTCTTACTTTGCGTTCCTGTCTAACCCTTCCCCCCTCTGGTGGCACTATAAGTCCTTCTTGTGTGCTCCTCTCTAACCCTTCCCCCCTCTGGTGGCACTGTAAGTCCTTCTTGTGTGCGCCTCTCTAACCCTTCCCCCTCTTGGTACCTTTGGAAGTTACTGGGGTCCTTCGGCAAGGCACTAAATCCTTTGCCGTTATAATAAATGTTAAGGTTGCCTCCAGTGTAGCCTCTTCAAAGACAGACATACCTCCGTTCTGTGAGCCAGCCTGGAACTACACACTGCGTGAGCTGGCATTTTCAGTCCGTCTCCACCGTTAAACCTCCAAGCCGTAACTAAGCTCCGTATATTGTGATTACAAAAAAACATTTCATAAATGGCCGTAAAAGGTGCACGTGGCACTGATTTTATTGCTCACTTTAAAAAAAAAAAAAAGATTCTAATCCTGCCACCACATCTGGAGACTAATGCAGTGTATTCAGTTTAATAGCATGGGGGGGGGGGATTATTATTTCCATTTAATTTTAATGTAATAGAAAGATCATTCCAGAAAGTAAGACCCAGGGATTACCATTTCATAAGCAATGCTGATTTCCATTTTTTTAATTCAATCCTGCCATTTCCTCTTTTCTGATAAAAAAAAAAACCCAGAAAAACTTGAATGCAATGCATGTTGCATAACATTGTGTTTTTGGATTAATTTACATTCTGAGCAATAATAAAGGCTACAATTACTATTAGAATAATAATCCATGAAATGCAAATGTTTAGATGTTAGGGTAATAAAACTAGAGATTACTACCTCCACCAGATACATCGCAGTAGTGTGTTTGCATGAGATTGTTTCGTTGATGACATTGTTTACAGAGAAACAAGGATAAAATAAAAACGTAGAACACGGAATTAGTGTTGCACGCGGTGTAGCATAAATTAGCCCCATCGTTGTCGAATTACATTCAAATATTTTTAGCACCGTATTTTCCTCTCCTGCTGAGATGAAGGCTCTCGTGAAAGGTGGAGGGAAACGGGGATTATCCTGCAACGCCCGGCACCCAAAGAACAGTCCGTTTCGGTAATGCGACTCGCGGTCGATCGTGTGATGTCTGCGCTGCCAGTTGAAGCTGACCAATGGCAGGGATTTGGGACTGCTGTCACATTCAGCACAGGCTGAAAAGTTCCAGCATTATAATTTTAAATACTTCTAACACTTTAGCCACCGCTGAAGTTTTTGCAGATTAGCTCACTTTAAAATAAAAAAAAGATTTTCAACAATATTCAAAACAATATTCTTACTTCTCTTCTTTCAAATGATTATGTTGGTTAGAAAATTCTTCAGGATGTGCAAGAGTATTTTCAGATTGTACCAGCACGTAAAGAGTTAAAGCATTTCCAAACATGCATTTGACCCAGGGACATCCAATGCAAAATAAGAGTTCTTTCTCTTCCCTTTCAACTCTGTGCTCCAGTTATGTCTCATCAGACAAATTAGCAGGCTGTTCATCTGGACTGTTTAGGGTTAACTGAAGTTTGTGAATGGGTTTGGCTGGAAACCTTAAAAAGGAGGGGCTTTTTTTCCTGAGAGACACCGTACATAGGAGGGACCAGCCAGTGATCGAGTTCCCTCGGAGTACGCTTGCAGCTGAGAGCCAGTAAATCTTACGTGATTACCACTGACAAATTATTCTGGGAATCATTATTCTAATTATGCTAATGAGCTGAGCTCCACTGATTAAACAGCCTGAAATGAAGCCATTTGTGGCCTGCTCCCATATTCTTAGTTGTCAGTGATGATTCTGTACCTGGTTACCGATGATAGGATGCCCCTGATCTCTGAGGCAGGCCGACGGGATTCCGCCTGGTGCGTTCACACCCGCCGCACACTGGCGCTGTCTGTGAGCTCAGGTTTTATGTGTTTGAAGAACCCAGGCTGATTATGAACAGAAATACGTCAGAACAGTATGCCTGTGTCAGTACTGTCGTTTGTATTAGTGCTATGATCAGTGTAAGAGATCCAATATCAATGCAGCCGTTTGAGATGATGACCGGCCCTTATAAATGAAGAAATCTATTATTATCATTAGTAGTAGTAGCAGTAGTAGCAGTAGCAATACCTGTCTTTGGTATTAATGGACAAAGATATCTGAAGACTTACTGACTTCCATTTATATTCATCCATAGCCGTGCAAGAACTGTTGAGAGATTTCAACGTCAATGAGAGTTCACGGCTAAAGGTCAAGTAATACTGAAGGGCTCTGCAGAGGAACTTGCATATAAAAAGAGCAGATTTAGACGCGTTTCTATTGCAGCCAATAGGAACTACCAGCAGCAATGAACGGACGCTGTCAGCGTAGACATAAGAGTCATGAGCTCTGTAAAGCAGCCGGCGACCCATCAGCTGTATAAAAAGGGACAGAAACGCCGTATTCAATATCACACTAGAAGCCTTTGCTTTGGGTCTCACAAACTATGAAATACAGATTTTCATTTAGATAACTGTCTGTGGTACACCTGCAATAAAACAGCCATATTGAATTGCCTGAAGAGCACACAATCCAGCTCGTATCTGTGCTGTAGCCTGACAGTGACCCTAGTTTCACCGTTGTTGTTTTTCCTGTGTGGAAAGTGGTTTCCCCTGCTTTAAGGGCTCTTTAGGGACAGTCACAGATGAGTTGTGCAGTGAAGTTCTAGAGGGGTGTGGCCTCTATACACAGCACAGTGAAGTTCCAGAGGGGTGTGGCCTCTGTGCACAGCAGAGCGAAGTTCCAGAGGGGTGTGGCCTCTGTGCACAGCAGAGCGAAGTTCCAGAGGGGTGTGGCGGTGTGGCCTCTGCACACAGCACAGCGAAGTTCCAGAGGGGTGTGGCCTCTGTGCACAGCAGAGCGAAGTCCCAGAAGGGTGTGGCCTCTGTGCACAGCAGAGCGAAGTCCCAGATGGGTGTGGCCTCTGCACACAGCACAGTGAAGTTCCAGAGGGGTGTGGCCTCTGCACACAGCACAGTGAAGTTCCAGACAGGCGTGGTCTCCTTAAACAGTGCAGCGAAAATCCAGCTGAATAATGCATGGCAGAGACAGCAGCAGGGAGCTCCCAGGGTTCTCCTGAATAAAACACAAGGCCGTCTGTGTGCTTCCCCACACAGATACCGCACACCAGCTAGCAGGGAGAAAATCTGGAATATTCAAATATGAACCAGAATGAGCAAAATGTGTGAGCCAGCCATTCAAATATGAGCAGATGGGAGGAGAGAATGCATCCGAATAACGCAACATGAAAACAGGGCTGCAGGACAGTTGAACCAATTACTCTGGTGGTGAAATATTTTGTAGCCAGGTATGGAAACTGCAATGACCTGGATAACCAAATAATCGAATGGGAAGTAGTATTTTAAATATGCAGGAGCCAAAAACATAGCAAATCAAATTAAAATACAAAACAACTGGTGTGTGTGTGTGTGGGGGGGGGTAGTTTTGAACATTGAGCTCTTTGTCTCCAGTCCTTATAAATATAAATGCCCCTCAGTCATATTTTTCTGCGGAAGAGATGAGCGAGACTATCCTTTTCAATCGATAAAAAAATGCCAATTGAAATAAAGTAATTCTACTCAAAACACCCATATTGTTCTCACGCAGATGTGAAACATAACTCGCAGTATCCCCAGTCACATTTTACATCTCCATAAGAATAGCGAGCGTTTTAAAAACTGTTGTTTTTACACCTAAAATCCAGGACTGCAGACTGAGCAGGTGTAGCCGTGCACTGGCCTGTCAGGACGACCTCCACGTCCCCTTTAAAGATCTGATCTTATTGTCCTATCGTCTGCTGGATTCAACGCACTGTAACGCCTCTACTCGCACTCAGGTACTGGCAGTCCCTTACGCCCTCTGTGCTACATCTGCCTGTCTATACACACAGCTTTGCTTTTCCTGTCCTTTTACCTTCTTTTCTGGCACCCTTGCTTGCAACTTCCTCATCGGCTTTGGCCGCACGCCCAGTAGATTCCGCGTTAGCATTAGCAAATTTAACCACCGTCACCAGGCTGCCTGGCAAGGGGACGGTTCATCACCTCCTAGCTTTTGAGGTTCAGGCCTGGACCTTTCTATCCCCCCCCCCCTTCATTTACCAGAAAAACATTGTTGTAACAGAGTCTCTCTAAAAACTAATTTGGTTCAGCCATTTCTCTCCCTCCACACTCTCCACTTTGGCCCTTGGTTTATCCATAACCTCACCTCACTTGGTTTTCTCGGGCCTGAATTGCCCATTTCGGTGAGGACTTAAACCCAACGGATGTTGTGGCTCACCGGGACTCGTAAACGGGGGCCGAATGAGAACGGGGTTCTGACGTC
Organism: Anguilla rostrata; assembly: GCF_018555375.3. Taxonomy (NCBI): domain Eukaryota; kingdom Metazoa; phylum Chordata; class Actinopteri; order Anguilliformes; family Anguillidae; genus Anguilla; species Anguilla rostrata. The sequence goes on from NC_057948.1 coordinate 9,079,294, forward strand.
GGGGTGATGTCACCCCACGCGTTTACCCATTCGAGAAGCTCCCCCGGAGTCGAAAGGAATAAAGACGGCAAAACGCTACCTACCGTGGGTCGGGAGGGACGACAGGCGGAGGAGTTGAGGACCGTGCCGCCGAATTCCGTGATCGTGTATCTCTGCGTGGCAGCGACGGGAGCATTTAAAAACAGCCCGGGTCCAGGAAGTGAACTTCCTGCAAGCCTCTAACCGCAAGCAAGCGATACAGAAGAGAGAGAGAGAGAGAGCTTCTAGTTCGGTCATTTTTGTTTTAATAGCTGTACAGCGATACATTCTACTTCCTCCGTGCCCCTCCCCTGATAAATGTATTCCATAATGTTGGCTTTCAAACACTGAGAAACTCACATGATACAGCCAAGTACAAAAAAAAAAAAAAAAAAAAAAGCATTAACCTCGAAGTTAAAAAAAAAAAAAAAAAAACCCAGAGCGAATCAGAATACAATTATAGATGTAGTAGGAAATGTCATTCTGAATCAGTAAGAACGCTTAGCAAAAGCAGACGGCTTTCAGCATGTGACAGACAGACGGCGTTCCCCCCACAGCCCCGCCCCCTGCACGCGCCGACGTCTCACATGACCGGCTTCCTCAATCGCACGTGCAAAAACCCCGCCCGGGTGCAATGTAATCACGCGAATCTACGACGAATCGGACAAAAAGGGGGTTTCGTTTCCAAAAAGGAAAAAAAAAAGTTTTAGACATGTCGTGTGTCTGGCTATGATGTTTAGCAGGTGCGCTACAGTGGTTTGGATTTTAAAAGGGCTCGTGGAAAAAAAAGAAGACATTTTTCTCCTAGTGGGACAAGTCCACTCTGCTGAATAGCCCAAAACAGAAAGGCTCACACCAACAAATTTGGTGTGCGTAGATGATTTGTGTGTGTGTGTGTGTGTGTATGTGTGTATACACGTGTGCGTGCATGCGTGTGTATATGATTGCGTGCGTGTGTATATACGTGTGTGTGTGTGATTGAGTGACAGTGTGTGTACATACGTGTGTGTGTATATACCTGTGTGTGTGCAGACCGCAGAAGATAAAGGGAAGTGGGGCATGTCCGAGGGCCATGTTTTGCTACATGATTTTCTCCGTAGTATTTCTGCACATTCACACACCGAGAGCGAAAAGACTTTGTTGGTTGAAATCCAAAAGCTACTTCTTAAAACGCCTATTTCTCTGCATTTACAAGGTATTTGATAACTAGGAAAGATTAAAATGTACCTAAAACAAAACAAAAAAAAAATATATATTTACAAGCAAAACTAGCGAGATTGCTTTTTGTACAACATAATTGCAGGCTTTCACAACAGATGTCAGGATTCTGCCTCTCTCGGCCGAGAACGAGCGATCCGTCAGGCGACGTGGTCCGAGGCGGCAAAAGGCTGGTGGGCAACCGCGCGGGCAAGAGCGATTCCTTCGAAAAGGGCGGGAAACGTGAGCGAACGAACGGTCACCGCGTCCTTTCAGAGCGGCGAGAGGGTCGTGCGCGGCGACCGGCGAGCGCGCGCGGCGTTCCCCCCGGCGTTTCGGCGACTCCGCGGCGCGGTTACAGAAGCGTCGAGGGGGTCTTAAGGTATCGATCGGGAGGGTAAAGCGGACCTCGCGTCTGGATGGCAGGCCCCGCCCACCCCTCCCCTCCCCTCCCCCCCTCCTCCAACCGGGACACGCCGTATTTGATCTTATCACGACATTAAGAAATGGCTCCTCTACACCCGCGGCCGTCCCACAATCCTCTGCGCGGCTGGATGTGCTACTGAAGGGCGAGAAGCCAGAAGGCCAGAGAGCAGGGAGTTGAAATTTGTAAAAAAAAACAAACAAAAAAACAAAACCAAAAACAAACTGGTCATAGGGTGCCGAGTACTGAAGGGGGGCGGAGTTTTTGGGTCGATGGGAGGAGCTGGCGTGCAGGCGGGGGGGGCGGCTAGCCGCCGCGCCCATCATCGGTCCATCATGCTCAGGATCATCTCCGGCGTCAGGTCTCCGTTGGGCGCGGTCTCCGCGGCGGGCAGCTGCACGTTCTCCGCCTCCCTGCCTTCGGCTCCGCCCTCCTCCTCCTCCTCCTCCGCGTCCGCCTCCGCCGCGGGCTCCGCCTCCTTCTTCACGATGATGTTCTCCACCTCGCCGGTGCTCTCGTCCTCCACCCGGATGATTGCGGCGGCTGTGAGATTTAAACCAGAGCGACGGTTAGCGTTCGGTTAGCTCTGCCGCGACAACGCACACAAACCCAACATCAGCTTCCCAAACCTAACGGAACTTCAGCCCGGTAAGTTCACAGCCCTAATCCGAAACCCAACGCAACCGCAATCTTAGTTCCACCCCAGAAAAACCTCAGTTGGACAGCTTCACAAACCTGATCCAAACACAAGCCCGACTCCAACCTCTCAGTCAGCTGACCACCCGTCTGAGAACCGACTGGCGTTTCAGATGGCAGAGCCAATGGCGAAGACGCGAGTACGCGTTGTTCACGCGTAGAAGGTCAAAGCGGCGCGGCCGCGAGAGAGGGCCGGCGGCTCGTGTTTTTCACGGCCGCCATCTTGTCCGTGCGGCTGCCTGGGCTCTCTCTTTTCTCACTGCGCTCACAGGGGGTCACGGCAGAGACCGCTGCTCTCTGGGGCAGCGCTGTCAGGGACGGGCCCCGGCCGTTAATACAGACACCCCGGAGATACGGGATTCCAGGAAACAGCCCAGACAGGGAGAATTGGTGCCACTGCACTCTCGCCAGCTAAGTGTTCAGTATGGCAGTAACACAATGAAAACCGTCAGAAGGCTTTTAATGCAATAGAGCCTTGACTATACTATAATTACGGCTCAAACCTAACTTCGATAGCCGAGAGAGTTTGTATTTTTCATGTTCTGATGACTGATTTGGCCAGCTGATTGACTTTATGGAATAACCATATCTTTAACATAACCACGAGTTAACGTTAGAGTTAAGCTAGCTCGCTAAGGGCCAATGCCATTCAGTTCCCATTAAGGAAGTATCACTAGCTAAGCGTGCTAGCGAGCAAAGTAACGTCAGACAGCTGGCTATCGCGGTCAGAAAGCTGATGGTTATTTTCCCTCTCGAGAGTCACGGAAATGTGAGCAGCGAGCGTGGGGGAAGTGCTGTAAATCAGTCGCTTTATTTACACACTGCAGTTGTCCGTGCGGCGTACGTGCTCACTTTGCTTCGACAATGCAGATTGTTTCGAAGACTCGAATGTCTGAGTCACACAGCGGATACGGCGCATCCGGCTGACTCAGACACTCGATCCTCCCGCACTGCCAAAGCACAGTAAGCAAGCGCCCAACACAAACAACGGCAGCGCGACCGCAATTCATCACGCGCAGCATTTCCCCAAAGCTCGGCGTAGCTCGACGGAAATGCTACACTGCTGTGCTGCTCATCTGGCGCAGAGAAGCATTAGCAGGCCGGCGGGGGGCGGAGGACTCACGGGGCGCGGGTTTGGGCTGGTTGGCTTTGCCGGGCGGTCGGCCTCGTTTCCTCTTGACGGGCGGGGGCAATGGGGCGGGCACCGGGGTGGTGGCGGGCGCCTGCTCCACCTCCAACTCGGCGGCCGACAGCAGGTCGTCGTCCTCCTCCTCATCCTCCTCCTCGATGTCATCCAGGTCCGGCTCTCCGTGCTCATCTGCACCGGAGGACAAAGGGTTAGACGTTGCAATTCGCAGAGGGAAGGTCAAAGGTTAAAGGCTGGAGTTTAGGTGCTCCAGGACCGTATTTCAAATTAAGAGCCTTAATAATTCAGCTTTTTTCCCCTTTTTTAATCCCAAATACCTGCCCTCGCACAAAAACCACTTCATTAGAGGGCGATTCCAAATCAAGCGCTCTCACGGTTCTCCCCCACAAGACCCACGGGCGTTCCCTGTCTCACCGCTGTCGTCGTCTTCGTCCTTCCTGGAGCGCATCTTCCTCTTCCTCCCCACCCTGCCCCTCTTGGGCGGCGTGCCGTTCTCGCCGTCGGCGTCGGGCCCGGTGCAGGTCTCCGTGTGCCGGGCCATGGTGTTCTGAGGAGAGCAGGGCGGGTTCAGACAGACAGGCTCCTAAGCGCCTAGCCCTACCGCTAACTACGCCTGGAGAGCAGGGCGCGTTCAGAGAGACAGGCTCCTAAGCGCCTAGCCCTACCGCTAACTACGCCAGGAGAGCAGGGCGGGTTCAGAGAGACAGGCTCCTAAGCGCCTAGCCCTACCGCTAACTACGCCAGGAGAGCAGGGCGCGTTCAGAGAGACAGGCTCCTAAGCGCCTAGCCCTACCGCTAACTACGCCAGGAGAGCAGGGCGGGTTCAGAGAGACAGGCTCCTAAGCGCCTAGCCCTACCGCTAACTACGCCAGGAGAGCAGGGCGCGTTCAGAGAGACAGGCTCCTAAGCGCCTAGCCCTACCGCTAACTACGTCAGGAGAGCAGGGCGCGTTCAGAGAGACAGGCTCCTAACCGCCTAGCCCTACCGCTAACTACGTCAGGAGAGCAGGGCGCGTTCAGAGAGACAGGCTCCTAAGCGCCTAGCCCTACCGCTAACTACGCCAGGAGAGCAGGGCGCGTTCAGAGAGACAGGCTCCTAACCGCCTAGCCCTACCGCTAACTACGTCAGGAGAGCAGGGCGCGTTCAGAGAGACAGGCTCCTAAGCGCCTAGCCCTGCCGCTAACTACGCCAGGAGAGCAGGGCGCGTTCAGAGAGACAGGCCCGTGACCGCCTAGCCCTACCGCTAACTACGCCAGGAGAGCAGGGCGGGTTCAGAGACAGGCTCCTGACCGCCTAGCCCTACCGCTAACTACGCCAGGAGAGCAGGGCGCGTTCAGAGACAAGCCCGTGACCGCCTAGCCCTACCGCTAACTACGCCAGGACAGCAGGGCGCGTTCAGAGAGACAGGCTCCTAAGCGCCTAGCCCTACCGCTAACTACGCCAGGAGCGGCCGCTTCTGTTCCCGGAGGCAGGGGCGCCGCCAGGGATTTTGGGCCCCACGAAATGAGCTAACGTTCGACCCAGCCGTGCGCAATTACAGCTCAATTTCAGAGCGCCCTCTGTCAGTCACAGCCTTTGGAACTGTCCCATTTTACACCCCGTCCGCCCCCTCCCCCCCCCCGCCTCCCCGTTTTGGCTCGCAGGCTTTCGTTTCCACCGGATGCGCCGGCTCAACCCGCTAATCTGCCGATAAGCACCACTGGCGGTCACCCACGGAACGGGCCGCAGCGGCACGCTTCATACGGGGACACGGACATCGTCCTCAGCGGCCACTCTGGGGCTCGTTGGGCGTAACGAGGCGGCCGAAATCGTTTAAGAGCGCCCCCTCTCTCTGCGTGGCGCGGCGCGGCGCGTACCCTGCGGGTGAAGGTCTTGCCGCACTTGGTGCACACGAAGGAGGTGGGCACGAAGTTGGGGTCGTGGTAGCGGCGGAAGTGCATGTCCAGCAGCTGCTTCTGGCGGAAGGTCTTCTCGCAGTGGCTGCAGGAGTAGGGCTTCTCCCCCGTGTGCGTGCGCTTGTGCATCACCATGTGCCTTTCCTGGGGTGGGGAGGGGGAAGGGGAGGGGGACACAAGGGCATCCTGTTACTCCCGAGTCCAAACACACTATGTTGTGCAGTCGACGTTTGTCTGTAACTGACTTTCGACGAAATGCAAGCGTTAAGGTTCTCCTTCGTAAATTCAGTCTGGCGAGTTAGTTTTAGCGATCGCCGAACTTCAAGAAAAAGCTATTCTTGCTTTTGACGGTTAGTAAATGTCACAGAAGCAATGTTGTCTGAATACAGGACCATCTTAATAATGCACATTATAAAGATAAAAATGTGCGTGTCATTGTTAGGATTCATGTATCCAAAAACTAAAGTCAGGAACAAATGATAAGAAGCAGAGTTAGGAGCCCTTTCAGAAGCTAGATGTGTCAATGCAGCAAAGAGCAGACCAGCTTCAGCAGTAAAGAGCAAACCAGCTTCAGCAGTAAAGAGCAAACCAGCTTCAGCAGTAAAGAGCAGACCAGCTTCAGCAGTGAAGAGCAAACCAGCTTCAGCAGCAAAGAGCAGACCAGCTTCAGCAGTAAAGAGCAAACCAGCTTCAGCAGTAAAGAGCAAACCAGCTTCAGCAGTAAAAAGAGCAGAAAGAGCAGAACAGAAAGCTGTGGAGGCGGTGCCAAGATTACACTCGGGCTTTACAACACGTAGGAGACTTATCCTCATTTACAACCCGAACACATTTTAGAGCATTCAGCTTTACACACACCTGGTGTGTGTGTGTGTGTGTGTGTGTGTGTGTGTATGTGTGTGTGTGTGTGTGTGTGTGTGCTGACCTGGCGGCAGGCGTAGTCGCACTGGTCACACTTGAAGCGCTTCTCGTTCTTGTGGGACTTCTGGTGCTGGATGAGGGCGTAGCGCTCGTGGAAGACCGCCTCGCAGTAGCGGCACTTCCTGCCCTGCTCGATGTACGAGTGCTGCTTCCTCAGGTGCACTCCTGCAGGAGGGAGGGAGGGAGGGAGGGAGAGGGAGAGAGGGAGGGAGGGAGAGGGAGAGAGGGAGGGAGGGAGGAGAGAGAGAGAGAGAGAGAGAGAGAGAGAGATTAAACATGTGCCCGAGGGCCTCACAAACGCAGGGAAACACGCTCACACACACACACACACACACACACACACACACACGCACACACACACACACACACGCACACACACGCTCACGCACTCACACGCGGAGGACTGACCCAGGTCGCTCTTGCGGGCGATGACGGTGTCGCAGTGGGGGCAGTGGAACTTGGCCACGTTCTCCGTGTGCTTCTGCAGGATGTGCATCTTCATGGTGCCGCTCTGGGTGAAGCGGGCGTGGCAGATGTAGCACTCGTACGGCTTCTCCCCTGAGGACGCAGAGCGGCACTCAGCGCGCGTGCCCCGTGCACAAAACCCACTTCTACGGCTAGCGACACGCGTCTAAAAATGGAGTGGGTGTGCCGCAGATGTTACAGATCGAGCCAGATGGTCAACTCTCGCATTGCTTTCATCTTGTGTCTTTCTGATAGGCAAGGGGCTTTGGCTAGCAACACGACTTTATGGCTGAAGGCACAGGATTTGGGTCTAACGGTACTGGATGGGAAACAATTCTTTCAGTGTTAAGAATGAGGAGCTGACCATCTGGTCGATATAGTAGTAATGTAGTAATATGTAGATGTAGTGGTCGATGTAGTAATATGTAGATGTAGTGGTCGATGTAGTAATATGTAGATGTAGTGGTCGATGTAGTAATGTGTAGATGTAGTGGTCGATGTAGTAATATGTAGATGTAGTAGATGTAGTGGTCGATGTAGTAATGTGTAGATGTAGTGGTCGATGTAGTAATGTGTAGATGTAGTGGTCGATGTAGTAATATGTAGATGTAGTGTCATGTAGTAATAGTGATGTGTTCGATGTGAGTAATTCAGATGTATGTTGATGTAATGATGTAGATGTAGTGTCGATGTAGTAATATGTAGATGTAGTGGTCGATGTGGTAATTGTAGATGTAGTGGTCGATGTGTAATAAAGTAGTGTGTGTGATGTAGATGTAGTAGTCGATGTGGTAATATGTAGATGTAGTGGTCGATGTAGTAATGTGTAGATGTAGTGGTCGATGTAGTAATGTGTAGATGTAGTGGTCGATGTAGTAATGTGTAGATGTAGTAGTCGATGTAGTAATATGTAGATGTAGTGGTCGATGTAGTAATGTGTAGATGTAGTGGTCGATGTAGTAATGTGTAGATGTAGTGGTCGATGTAGTAATGTGTAGATGTAGTAGTCGATGTGGTAATGTGTAGATGTAGTGGTCGATGTAGTAATGTGTAGATGTAGTGGTCGATGTAGTAATGTGTAGATGTAGTAGTCGATGTGGTAATGTGTAAATGTAGTGGTCGATGTAGTAATATGTAGATGTAGTAGTCGATGTGGTAATATGTAGATGTAGTGGTCGATGTGGTAATATGTAGATGTAGTAGTCGATGTGGTAATATGTAGATGTAGTGGTCGATGTAGTAATGTGTAGATGTAGTGGTCGATGTAGTAATGTGTAGATGTAGTGGTCGATGTAGTAATGTGTAGATGTAGTGGTCGATGTAGTAATATGTAGATGTAGTAGTCGATGTAGTAATATGTAGATGTAGTGGTCGATGTAGTAATGTGTAGATGTAGTGGTCGATGTAGTAATGTGTAGATGTAGTGGTCGATGTAGTAATGTGTAGATGTAGTGGTCGATGTAGTAATATGTAGATGTAGTGGTCGATGTATTAATGTGTGTGGCCGTTTTCTGTCTCACCTGAGTGGGTCCTCATGTGCCTCTTCAGCTTGTAGGTGTCCCTGCTGGCGTAGCTGCACAGGCTGCACTGGAAGGGCCGCTCGCCCGTGTGAGAGCGGATGTGCCGTTTCAACTTACTCACCTGCGACAGAGACAGAGAGGGTGAGAGTGTGTGTGTGTGTGTGAGTGTGTGTGTGTGTGTGTGTGTGTGCGTGTGTGTGTGTGTGTGAGTGTGTGTGTGTGTGTGTGTGTGTGTGTGTGCGTGAGTGTGTGTGTGTGTGTGTGCGCGCGCGCTCACCTCCACGCTGGAATAGTCGCACATGGAGCACTTGAAGGGCTTCTCGTGGGTGTGTGTGTGTGTGTGTGTGTGTGTGTGTGTGTGTGTGTGTGTGTGTGTGTGTGCGTGCGCTCACCTCCACGCTGGAATAGTCGCACATGGAGCACTTGAAGGGCTTCTCGTGGGTGTGTGTGTGTGTGTGTGTGTGTGTGTGTGTGTGTGTGTGTGTGCGCGTGCGCTCACGTCCACGCTGGAATAGTCGCACATGGAGCACTTGAAGGGCTTCTCGTGGGTGTGTGTGTGTGTGTGTGTGTGTGTGTGTGTGTGTGAGTGTGTGTGAATGTTCCATGTGCTCACCTCCACGCTAGAATAGTCGCACATGGAGCACTTGAAGGGCTTCTCGTGGGTGTGTTTGTAGCGGCGGTGCCTGACCAGCTCCCCGCTGGTGACGAAGGCCATGTCGCAGTCCCCGCACTTGTGTGGCCGCGTTCCTGAAAGAGCAGGAGCACAAAGCCACTCCAATCACAGCGAGGCAGGGTCACGCTGCAGCCAATCACAGCAAGGCAGTGTTACACTGGAGCCAATCACAACAGCCGTATCAGACTGGAGCTTCCAATGACAGCTGAAATAATATTAGACTGCTGCGCGTTATGTTGAATGTGATCACAATATACTGAACTGACGGTACGACTATATGTCCAGGTTTGTGTTCAGAGCAACATCTGTGCGTGTTCAGGTGTTCCCAGCATTCCCATATGTGCATATTCAGGTATTCAGAGCGTTCAATGTGGGCGTGTTCAGCTGTTCAGAACGTACTCGTGTGCATGTGCAGGTGTTCCGAACCTACCTGTGTGCGTGTTCAGGCTCTGAGGGTGTACCGGAGTGCGTGTTCAGGCGTTCCGACCCTACTTGTGAACATGTGAACAGGTGTTCAGAATGTGTGTTCAGGCGTTACGAGTTACTCGTGTGCGTGTTCAGGCGCTGTGAGCGTACCTGTGTGTGTGTTCAGGCGTTGTGAGCGTACCCGTGTGCGTGTTCAGGCGTTGTGAGCGTACCTGTGTGCGTGTTCAGGCGTTGTGAGCGTACCTGTGTGTGTGTTCAGGTGGATTCGGTCCTACCTGTGTGCGTGTTCAGGTGGTTTCGGTCGTACCTGTGTGCGTGTTCAGGCGTTGTGAGCGTACCTGTGTGCGTGTTCAGGCGTTGTGAGCGTACCTGTGTGCGTGTTCAGGTGGTTTCGGTCGTACCTGTGTGCGTGTTCAGGTTGATTCGGTCGTACCCGTGTGCGTGTTCAGGTGGTTTCGGTCGTACCCGCGTGCGTGTTCAGGTGGTTTCGGTCGTACCCGTGTGCGTGTTCAGGTGGATTCGGTCCTACCTGTGTGCGTGTTCAGGTGGTTCCTCAGCAGCGTGACGGTCCTGAAGGCGCGCCCGCACAGGTGGCACTTGTGCGGCCGCTCGTCCGTGTGGCTCTTCATGTGGCGGTCCAGGTTGGAGCGCCGCGGGCAGGTGTAGCTGCACAGCTCGCACTGGAACGTCTTCTTCACACCTGAGACGGGCGGGCAGGGGGGCGTGGTCAACACCAGAACCACACCCACCCCCGGCCACCGGCAGCACGGGGGGCAAACACTCTCCCTTCTCATCACCCTTCCTATACACTTTATTTAGGCTGAGACATGAATGCTGCCTCACGCACAGTAGAAAGAAAAAATATGGTTCCTGGTATTTTAGTAAAAGACGTGCTTTGTTGTAACAAATGTGCTATCGAGAATTTACGGTTTCCTTGGTGATTGTCAATTATTTCACAGATGGAGTGATCCCATAATGACCTTGATTCCAAATCGATTCTGAGAACAGGGAAGAATCTATTTTTAGAAGGCATCTTGGCCGGGCGGCACCTCTGGTTGAACAGAGAATGAATGCAGGCATAACAATGGACATCAGGGCCCAAGGTTTTCATTCATAATGTCTTAATGCTTAACCTACTGTGACAATACACACAGTTGGTGTCAAACAGGATACAAAGAATTTTACTCGTGACCAACTTATGTTGCATGCACTCAAAACCAACATACAACGGCTTGGCTGAATACTCAATTCTGATTGGCTGGGACAGGTGCATTATATTTCTACATTTGCCCAGCTACGAAGCAGCACCTGCAAAAAGTTCACCGTTCTAAATTAATACAGATCGGCCTGACTTGATAAACAAAGTGGGAATCTGAATGAGAAAGCGAGCTAACAGTTATTACCCTGGGAGTGGCAGATGCGTTCCCTGGGCGTTGCTATAACATTCCCACAGCGTTGACATCTCACCTTTCTTCTTGATCTTGGTGGGTTTGGGGGGCTTCATGTTCCCCACCACCTTCTCGGCGTTGACCTCGCTCAGCAGCCCCTCCTGCTGCTCCTCCTCGAAGTCGTAGACGGACACGTCCATGTCCTTGCCCTCCTCCGTGTCGTAGCGCAGCTTGCTCTTCTTGGCCTTCTTGGTCTTCTTGATGGGCGGGTGGTAGTCGGGGTCTTTGGCCCAGGACGGGTCCTCGTTCTGGGGCTCGGGCAGCTGCTCCTCGGCCTGCAGCTCGTCCTGCTCCACCGTCTCCACCTCCCCGTTCGCCCCCACCTTCACCACCTGAGAAAAAAGGAGGGCGCTCACGCGTCAGACGCTACGCTGTCTCACGCGCTCACGCTCTGCTAGTACCGCTACAAAGCAACGGGTTGACCCTTGACCCTATAATAATAGCTGTGGCCTCCCTAACAATAATAATAATTAATATTATTATTACTACTAAAATAACTAAATGCACTTAAACAGTACTTTGAATTTTTCATCTTGTGATGTCAAAGTGTGCCACAGAGAACAGTAGAATCTCAACACCAGCCATGACCAATTTTGCAGCGGCCTTCCTGTGTGACATGCGACAGCTATTTTACACCAGCGCTCACCGCTCTTTAGCGAAGGCGCACAGAGAGGAAATGACTGAGCCGGTTTAAACTGGAGGACGACTGGGTGGCAGGTTGAGACAGCCAGCGCTGGAATTTTGTCAGGACGCCGGGGAACCCCCCTCTGCTCTTCGCGATAAGCACCGCGGGACCTTCAATGAGCGCCGTGAGTCAGGACCTCGGTTTACCTCGGCCCCGTCGCTGCGTCTGGGTCTGTTTGGCTCAGAGAGAAGAGCGCCCCCTACTGGCCCGCCAACATCAACTCAAGCTCCAAATTAGTTCTCTTCTCACATCCAATTACTCACCTACCAAGCAAGCACACACCTGCTTGACTTCAGCCATTTAAACAGGAGCAGAGTACAAGTGGTGAGGCTGCTGGACTAGCAGGTGCGCTCATCGCGCTGCGGACCAGAGTCGGAGGAAGACTTTTCGGGAGCAGCTTGACGGGCAGACCAAGCGGGACACGGTCCCCGACCTGCGCGGCGAGAGGCTTTCGACCCGGCCGACTGAAACCCTTCCCCGGGCGCGGTCCGGATTCCACGCCACCCGCGTCAGAACCCTGGCGCGCCGCGCGGTAACGATGCCTTCCCGGACGGCGGCGGACTCCGCCCGTGCGGCGCATTTTGGTTCGGGGTTTTTCGGCGGATCCGTCTGGGAAACGAGGAAGCGAAACGACACGCCTGGATTGGCCGAACGGCCCGTTTTCCTTTGGCGAGCGTTCTCACGCGGACGGGGCTGCGCGTTTCCAATTGCGCCGGCGGTAATGGGCCCCCAGAGTGAACTCCCCGGGAGAGCCGCTTAAAATGAAATTCCAGTCATTAGACAGGGCTGAGGTCTCCATGGATACCGGCAACACTTCGCTTCGACTGGCCTCCGCCCGTGACGCAGATTAGCAAGCGATCGACTCGGGAATGGCCTTCCCCGGACCGTACGGGAAGCAGAAGACTCGCTGATCCATAAATCAAGACTCAAAGGTTTGCTGTTATTTTGTTGATCACCTGTCCCCTATAAACGGCCACACCTATTCCCACCTCAACTTGTGCTGGTCTTGACCTACGACCTGAAAACGACTGTAGTCGCCAGACTGACTGAATGCTGAATGACCCGTTTCAGCCCCCCGCCCCGCCCCGCCCCGCCCCGCCCCGCCCCGCCCCGCCCCTCAGAATGACTGACGGCGGAATGTTCCGGGCCTCACCTGGAAGCCCTCGGGCAGCGGCAGCGTGTGGCAGATGACGGGCTCCCCGTCCTTGGGCATGTCGGAGGCGTCGACGAAGGCGCCCTGCAGCTCGTCCACGGCGGCGGCGGCGGAGACGGGCACCTGCACCAGCTGCAGCTCGCCCAGGCCCAGCTGCTGCTCCTCCATGTTCACCACCTGCAGCGTGATGATCTGCGTGTCGTCCGCCGTGGAGACCGTGGCCTCGTGCGCCGTGCCGGACACGCCCACGCCCACGCCCACCTCAGGGTGGTGGTGGTGGTGCTCCATCACCTCCGTCTTCATCTGCAGGAGCGCCGGGTCCAGGGAGTCCATCACCATCATCTCCACCACCCCGGCCTCGCCCTGCTGCTGAGGGTCGGCCGCCTCCATCCCCACCGCCTGCAGAAGCTCCGCCCCCGCCTCCACCTCGGCCCCGCCCTCGCGCCGCCGCTCGTACGTCTTGCAGTCCTTGCCCTTGTAGGCGTCTCCGCCCTGCTCCAGCACAGTGCCAGTGGGCTCTCCTTCCATCCGTCTAGCCTGTGAACCACACGCGCGCACACACACACACACACACACACACACATACACACAGATACAAAAGTACATAGTTGAACTTCTTGCATCAATGCATCCTGTGGTCCAATTATAAAGTAATTTTACTTTACTAATTCAGGGGTCTTTAAAAGACCAGGAAAGATTACAACATGTCTGAAAGGCTTACTAAAATTTAGACTACTTAAATAGCTTTGCTTCCTTTACCAGTGGCAAGTATTAATGATCAGCCAATAGAAAAATGTAGACAGACGATTACATTTTGAGCAAAAACACTAAGGTCTGCCTAACAAAGTAGGGGATAATAAACCTATATATCTTAAGACTTTTGATGAGATTTTTTTAAATTGTTGATTATTTTATTATTTGTATAACATTTTGCTTGACAGGCCCTAATTTTAAACATGTCAAAAGTAGGATTCAGTTTTCGTACTATACCACCTAAGTGTAAACTATCCTACTCACTGTTAGATTGAACCAGATACAATTTTAAAGGAAAAACAAACTTGCAACAGAGCACAACTGACAATTACCTACACTTCCGAAAGATTACCTGAACCAACAGTGAATACTGCATATGTCTAGGTCTGCATCTTCCATTTCTCAGCTTCTATGGAACGAAATGTCTGCCCAACCTGTACTCACTGCTAACTATGCCTGCCCTGAACCTGTTGAAGATTAGATAGCAATTACAGAAAACTTTAGATTAATACCGTCTCAAATGTTTCTACATAAAGTCTAAATCCTACAGTACGGCAGTATTTCAGACATCCAATGGAGACTCTGACCAGGTGGGTGTGTTTATCACATTTCATTATTAATATGACACACTAAATCTTTTATCTAGATGTTCTAAATGGTCTAGCACACTAAGTCTTGTCTGATCCAGGGACACCATGTTGAAAATCCAGGTTCTACTGTCTGACGGTTAAGAGAATGTGAAATTGAATTATGACGTTGCACTTGCCGTGCCTCTATGATGGTCGTTAAAATAAAAAATTTCAGTATTCGTCATTTCCCCTGGACATCGGATACTGCCATGCATCTGTTTAAGACTAAACTACACCAAGTTCATACATTGGCATTCGTAAGCCAATGAGTTACGTAGCTAGATAAAACTTAACCCGCTATTCAGAGCTATTGTTTAACAGGTAAGGTAATAATGGTCGGTGAAGTTTGCTACAAGGCAGTTACTAGCTACAAGGTTTGTAAGTCAGCAGCTTTCTTAGCTAGATAAGTTACCCAGCGAGCTGGCAAACAAAAATAAACTAGAGCCAACTGAACGTCATTATGTACATATTTGTGCAATGCTCTGGTCACCTTTAGAACTCCAGTCAAGAAGCAGACTGTGCTAACAGTCTAGTTGGTGTATGACTAAGGTTAATTTTATCTCCAAAAACAATCTAAAACTTGACTGTGCGCCAATGTCAACACTCCCACACCCCGTTGCTAATGTTAGCCAGTTATCAAACTAATTTCCACTCATATCCAGCAGAAGTTGCTTAGTGCTGAATAACGAACCCTTCAAATACTGCCCCTGGGGGAAGTCTTGTTTTGTAACATTATCTGGCGACTTATAGAGGGAGCTGTCAGTTTTGCTGAAGTCAAGGTCTGCTTCAGTAACGTTGGCTAGCCGCATTCATTTTGAAGGAGGGAATGGGATTGGTATGCAAACGTTTCAGGAGAAACTAGCTCGTAATGAAAATGATTTGTTTTAACTAACTTCACATGGGTAGTTACAATTAGGGAACAATGGTAAGGTAGCAAACGATAATATGCTCAACATCTCAGGGACAGCCAGGGAGGAAATGGTTGCGTTAAAGCAGATTTGGCGAGCTAGCTAGTAGATGACTAGCTAACGGTAGCTTAAACGCCTCAAACTGGCTAACTAACATACGTTAGCCAACTTCCTGGTCTAGTCTCGACTGCTTAAATCAGCAAAGTATAGTGGCGCTGATCTAAAGTATATTAACAGACATTCTTACAACTTTTAAAATAATATTTGGAGCTGACAGACGACGCAAACGGAGTTCAGGACGCCGAGGCCGAAGGGGAAAAGATGTTTTGCAGTAACGCTAATGGACGGCGCCCGACAAATCTCAATTTAACCGTGAAAACAAACCCAAGAACTAAACACGCAGTAACCTTACACAATACATACATACATAATTTGGAATATGGAAGCGCAGTCATTTGGTTGTTTCAACATTACTTGTGTTTATTGCGTTTAAATGTCACCTACGATAACATCTGAGACAGTCCAGGATTTATATCTTTCTTAAAGAGGAAACAAAGAAGAGAAAGAAAATGGACGCCTGGCCTAAACATGCTTCCTTAACAACGAAGGTATAACAATCACATGCGTACCTAAATTCTAACTAGTAATCCATTTTAAAGACCAAATAAGCGATCGTTATCCCGAACTTCTGTGTTAATAACGTTTTTTTTTTGCTAGCTAAATTTTCAATAACGATAGAGGGAGACAAACACCCCCCGCCAGTAGCCAGGACTGGGAGCGCCATCGTGACACCTAGAGGCCGAATAAAGCTCCTGCAAAAATCCCCCTTTTCGGAAAAGTGGTGCGGTTTTACCTACACTCTTCTTATTATTTTCTCGATGAATTCAGTGGAAAGCAGGGGTTCAGTTCTGCAGTCTTTCGGTGATGATGTTAAACGCGCTCGTCTCCTGCCGCTGTTTTAATCCTCTCTCACCCTGTTTGGCAGAGTGGTCTCCGCACAAAATGGCGGCCTTGAGCTAAAACGTGCGCATGCGCGGACAGATTGGCCCAGCGGAATGGGAGGCGGGGCGCAGAAGGTGGCGGTGAAAAGTATTGCAACAGCAACGGCCTCCGCCGGGAGCAAATCGTAAATGTGGAGCAACGTCTGCGACATTGTTCAAACTCAGTCTCTCTCAAGCACCCGAATTTGGCTCATAATACAAAATATTCCCACGTCAACCGAGTATGTATGAAAAACACCTTTAGTCTGTAAACACATACTGAGGCAGGATCTATAGACAATCATGTTGGCCTATATTGCGCTCAAAAAGACAACATTTTTTGCACTTATTTAACTTTTGGCATACTACTGCACACATAAATCAAAAACATACTCTAGACACTGATGGCATTTCACAGCTCAAAAGAAGTGAAAACTGAAGCAAGACACATGCCATGCATTACTTGCTTTGACATTGCAATTTTGTTTTCCCTGTAGGCTATGTAGGCAACCAGTTTATCACTGTTCTTTTTTGGATAGGCCTTTCAACCTACATCTGTAATCAGCAACAGCATCCCTTGGTTGTAAAAAAAAAAAAAAATACAGCACTGGCTAAAAAAGAAGTATGATCCATTGTTAGGTTGGCACTTGTAGCACATTTGCTCAATAATCAACAGCACTTGTAATCTGCTTCCATAAAAAGTGTAGGATAAGATAAGACACCCATACTAGACCACTAGTGCCTCCTGGCACCGTTACATTGCATTTCATACATTACAACAGACTTACACAACTTTTTACATAGCATTTACATTGCATCCATTAATACTTCTTGATATATACTGAAGCAATGCAGGTTAAGTATGTTGCTAAGGTTCCAATGGCAGTGTCCTACCCGGGAATCAAACCTGCAACCTTTAGGTTACAAGACCAACTCCTTACTCATTAAACTATACTCTAAAGTAGGGTTATGATTTCACAATGGAGCTGTCTGTATAGAACATATTTTATGGACAAATACAGAACTCTCCAGAGCAGCAAAAGCATTTTTATTTACCACAATTGCTTTATGCATATGGGGTTTTGACGTAGGTTAAAGTTGTCTAGTTATGAAATTTTGACTGTACATGGAGCTGGATGAGAACTTTCAGTGTGTGTTAAAAACACAAAAACAAAAAAGGAGATTTGGGGGCTTTATGAGAACTGTCAACAGTTTACAGTGAAAATGTAAGGTTACACTTGCAAAAATTTCACTGGTTTCATAATGACACTGAAGGTCTCATTAGTTACCAGGGTTTGATGAAATGCACAAATTATTACAGACATCGTTTGTATTTCATACATGAACACATTTTAAGCAAGTATTCCTGAATATGTAGCAAGATCCAATTTTAAACATGAGTAATAGATTCATACAAAATCCAGATTTCATATCCTTTTACCCAGTTTATACAGGCTACATTCATAAAATATCCACACTCAACATGTTTTAGTCGAGACAAGGTAAAGATAAGATTAAAAAGTTTCACCATTTTGTTTTCATTGGAAAATTTTTATATTCTGAGAGCAGTCTTGTATACCTAACTAAATAACTTGTGTCACCGAAGGACTTGTGTTGAGGAGCTGTATTAAGGTTGGTGTTAGGTGCCATGTTTTTACCATGTTTGACACGATTTATTTATTTTCCCCAAAGCATGTTTAGTATGATTTTAATCCCTTACTTAATTTTTTTCATTATTGATTTTTCTGAACAAAATATTTCCCTTGATTCTGTTCCCAAACAAGATATATCCTATGATTTGCTCCGATTGACCGTGGTTCTTGTGGTTTACTAC
Organism: Anguilla rostrata; assembly: GCF_018555375.3. Lineage (NCBI taxonomy): Eukaryota > Metazoa > Chordata > Actinopteri > Anguilliformes > Anguillidae > Anguilla > Anguilla rostrata. Next base: position 9,097,063 of record NC_057948.1, read on the forward strand.
AGCTTATCATGATTTACCATACATTTTTCTGATTTACCACAGTTCAATTACCACAAACCATATTTGCCCCAGTTCTCTTCCTGAGTTTGGTATCTGCCATTATTTTTTTATTCCTAACTGCATATTTATGAAGTTTTGTTAAGTATGGGGGGGTTAGAATAAAAAAGTTACTTTTTTAAAGATGATTAAATTATTGTTCATTTGATGGTAATATTTGTGTTAAAATTGATAGAGTTAAGGGTTGTGGTTATGGTTAGGGGATAGGTTTATGGTTACTTTTTTGTTTAGGATAACTTACATTTTTCCCATTTCTGGAGATAATACTACAGCTTCATGTATTTTGATTTATTTGTTTGGTGAAATAGATTTTTCAAGATAAGTAATTACAAGTAAATTTTCTTGTAAATATAATGGTGTAGCTATATACAAGGAGATGCATTTGAAATCATTTGAAAAATGCATTTCATCAAAAAAAAAATAAAAATAAAAATATATGAGGCTGTAGTGTTATGCAAAACAAAAAATAACCCTAAGCGTAAAAAGAAAAATCTGATAGTCATGTGACTCGGTTTCTTCACTATTTGGGGGTAAGTCTTATAGTTTTATATATGGGATTATGATACATGTAAGTGTTACTGGACTGATTTTCCTGTGTGAGGGTACAATGCTTAATTACATTCTGTGCCACAACACTTTCAGAATATTACATTTCCATTACAAAATGAAAAATCATGGAGTACTCCAGTATTATATTGTTTGTTTGTATAATAACTCAAATGTGAGGTGAAATAAATGTATCCAATACTGAAAGTTAAAAAAAAGCCCCATTGCGTTTGTTGTACATTTACTGACTGATGTTTATGTCAGGTAATTTCAAGGTGACGTTTCATCGACATATTTGAAGAATAAATTGATGGTTGTATTTTATAACATGGGGCAGATTTTTCGGGATCCATATCTTGTTCTGTGGTGGTGGGAGACTTGAATTTTTTTAACAACAACATATTTAAAAGTACATCTTGGCATACAAAAGAAATTGATTCAGCAAAAAAAGAGAAAAATCATTTGGATGAGTTGGTTTCCTAATTTCCACACGATGTAAAGCTGAAGACATCTGGCTGTGTCCCAAACCGCATACTTCCATGCTCCGAGTGCGCATAGCGAGCATGCCTCCATCTTGGAGTGCGAGTCCAAACCGAAGTTCGGTAGTGCGGAGCACGGATAAAGTACCCGGATGCGCACTCCATTTGATCAAAATTTGAAGTGTGCATCCGTGCATGCTCCGACTGGGAAAAATCCCATAATTCCTTTCGCGAAAACTGTCAAAAACAACGGTAATGGCGGATGACAGTCTAGTGTAGGCTACTTTCTCGGATTGGAAACTGAAATCATGTCATAGGAAAATGGTACACAGGAGTTGGTATATAAATAAAGTGGTACAGTGTTAATTAATAACCCAATATGTAAAGTATCAGTTGTTTTTTTCGTTTAAAGATATGTACTTTTAACGAGTGTAACTAGCTATACTGAATACGTGCTAATCGTCGGGTCCCGTTTTGAATTATAAACTGCCGTTTTATCCTCGCCACTGCCCATCTTTTCATTTAATTTGAAATACACCCCTTGCCTATGGAGTAGCCACCACAGACATGACTGGCTCCATAAATGTTGCCTAACTGAGTAGGCTACACAGCGCGAAAATAATGAAAAAACAGACACGACTGTTTACAATGAAATGGCAACTTTATTATGTGGTTGACAGTACACTGAAAGCTATCCAAACTGCAATTCATATTTTCCAAGCTATCGTTGCCTTCCACTGCTCTTCTGACAGCAAAAAGGAGAATTCAATTGAAGTGGCTAGCTCGCAAAAAGTTGCTGATATTAGCCTACTGGTTAGTCTAGATCATAATATTTCAGTAGCCTACTACTACTTCAGTGTGAGCATCTATCGACCGGGTTCGTTCGGTAGACAGAAAAACATCAGATTTTCAACTGTAGTCTATATAAAATAGGCGAAATATAAGTAACAACCTGTACCTAGTTATGTAGAAAAAAACGTCCTTGTTATCCTCCGTATGTAATTTTTTCAGTACTTTCGCGATTTTTTTCTGTGCCGGCAAATAAGTCCGAGGTTGCCCAGTGCTAGCTTTAGCTGCTACGGGGACGTGTATCTACCACTGCATAGAGATTAATGGAACTTGTCTTTACTTGAGATCGTAGAAGTGTCCCGTCGTGTGTATTTCAGGTTAATATGAAAAAGGCTGGTCCCTACTAGCATTTCTAGCGATCCGTTACATATTCACAGTTGTAACCCAAGTAGCAGGAAGCAAAATAGCCATTAAGAAGAAGCGACATTTGCACTACTTAATGTTCGCGATTATGGAATTAATTAGAATATCAATATAACTAAAATGTATATGTATTAAGTAAGATTTTTTTCCCATATTTCACAGTTATGTGTAATTTTTACAAGACTTGCATTTAAATAGGTAAGGTCCAGTCCGCTTGATTAAATATGAAATAAATGCGGTAGCATTTCAGATGGTCGATAATATGCCCTCTCACTCTCACGTTATTCCTCTCAGGTTTATTACCGGAATTTTACCGATAGTTACGGCAAAGGTTAAAGGTTATGGGTCAGATGTCATCACGAAGTGCATCCCACTCATTTAACTGTTTCTCCGTGGTACTGCACTTCCATGGTTCGGAGTGCATAGTCCCAAGCATTGCCTGGAGTGCGTATTCCGGAGCACGGTAGTGTGGAGCATGGAAGTTTGCGGTTTGGGACACAGCCTCCTGACTGCAATTCGTCATTGTGAATGTCACTCAGCGGTGACGTAGCGGATAGAAATGGCGTCAGATTTGAAAATTGAAACTAGCAGAGGTGGAGTTTGAAACGGTTGCTATAGCGTTTGCTGTGATTTTGCATGTAACACAATATCATTAGAATACTAGTTTAGGATATTACTATTGTGAAAAGAATGAGGAGAAGGAGCAGCAGTAGTAGCGGCAAGTGCACGTCAAGACGGCGTAATGACAGTTTGGGTTTTGACGAATTTGGTTTCGCCCTGAGTAAGAAAAAAGACCAAAAACTGCAACATCGAAGTCATGATTACAGGTAACGTTAGCCTTTCTAACTTTAATATGTGCACTGGTTTTTCTGCTAAGATTAAACATTCTAGGTTAAGTAGTAGCAGTAATTAAATCAGTACAACAAATGTCATCCTTTGTTTTGTAACGTCAATTCGCCTGTGAAGTGCGCCTTTTGTTTGTTTGTCTTTGTAGTTTAACAACAGCAGGGAGTTTTACTGTATTTAGTTACTAAACAAATTTGTTTCTGACAGCTACCCGCAACCAAACACCGTTAGGGTTAAGGAGTTGTGCGAACTTCTCAGCTACTGGAATGGATCCAGCTTCATTTGCAGAAACCAGGTAAAATATTCTGATCCACGTGTTATTGACGATTATTATGAGGGAACATTAGACAACGGGAATACGCCCTGCAGGTTAAAGGTGAGAGGTGCGCTCCTTTCTTCAGTGCTTTGATTTTTTACAGTCTCTGGCTTTGACACGTTTGCCATTTAGGAAGAGTGATTACGTCTAATTATTTGCTGAAAATAAAGCATTTGTGGAAAATAAAAATGGTTGTTCTTCCCCTGACTCCTGTGTGTGTTAGCATCTGTTCCAACCTTAATGTCCATTCTTGAAGGATAAAGAGCGGTTCTTTTGCTTTTAGACAGCCTTTTTGTGACAAAACGCTCACCACACATTGGTTAAGGCGGAGAGGGAGAGAACGATCACTCAGCTGGTAGTGTTCATGGGTAGAAGAAACATATGGGAGGACCTTTACTCTCCGACCCCTGGACTTCCACCGATGCACTTAACTGGGAGAGAAACATGCATGTGTCTGTTTGCAGCTTTTTAAACAGAGTTTACTTTAACATAACACAGATGTTATGATATGCGACTTTGTTTGAACCAAACTGTAGCAATAGGCCCTGTGATGGATTCTAGGGATTGCCAATGATAATGGGGTCATATCAGCTGAAAATGACTCAAAGTAAACCTACTGGTATTGGCCCAATGCTGAGATTTTGACCAACATTCGCACACCAGCCAGGGGGTGAATTTTTGCCCCCCCCCCCCCAGATGCTGTAAATGAAATGAAAGCTTCATTCTAAAAAAATTGCTTAATCAATCATGTGATTGTTAATCAGCAGCTTAACCAGCCTTTTAAAAATTAATTTCTTTGGGTTTGCCATTTTACCAGCCAAAGTCATAAACCAGGCTATACAGAGACTCACGCTCTTTGCTTAATAATAAAGTCAGCCAGGTGAAATATTTTGTTTGTGCAAATGCCTGAATGTGTGATATTTTGCTGTAATAAGTTGCTGTCTGTGCTAATCTACTTTTTGTATGAGTTTGGTTTCAGTTTGCATTTGTGCCGTAATGCATAAGGTATTGTCATCTGCCAACACGGGCGGACAATCATCAGACATCGGCGCACAGTTTCCACATCCATAATCGTTTCTACTTTATAATTCATTCAGCCGCGGCTCTGCAACTTTGCATTGGACGTTGGCCTGAAGCTAAGACTTCCATTTTGCGCATTTTTATCCCTCAGATTGAACGTTTCATCAGGATTGGCATCCCCCCTGCTCTCCGAGGGCAGGTGTGGAAGTGTCTCCTCAGCACGGATGCCCTCAGGGACACCAGCTCTTTCAGTTACCAGGTATACATTTTTATTCTTTACATTACCGGCATTTAGCAGACGCTCTCATCCAGACTTACACAACGTATACGTAGCATTTACATTGCACCCATTTATACAGCTGATTATACACTGAAGGCAATGCAGGTTAAGTACCTTGCTGAAGGGTACAACGGCAGTGTCCTACCTGGGAATCGAACCTGCGATCTTTAGGTTACAAGACTAGCTCCTTACGTATTATACTACATTCTACCGCCCACAATTCTTCACAATCACTGTATACTACAGCACGCAATCAGAAGAGGGGTGGAAAACTGACTGGAAAGGTGATTTAACTTGCCCAAGGCAGAATGGTTAGGGTTTGCTGAATTTGTATTGGTTTTGCTAAGGTGTTTTCCAGAAATAATGTCACAAAGATTGGTGAAACGGTGCGCAAATGGCTCAGAGCTAACCAATAAAGGGAAAGCAGAACTTGCATTTTAAAGGTGCTTACTTTAAAGACTATAATAACAGTGTATGCCAACTCTTGTGGAGAAAAAGACATCTGTAGCCAGAGGAAGGCTTCGGATGAAACGTGTCGCTTCTAGCACCGTCTTTGCTTTCGTTAAAATGCGTGCGTCTCCAGTGCCTGAAAGGCTGCAAAGCACAGTCCTGGAAGGCCACAGTGCCTACAGGTTTTTGTAATTTCCTTTTTAATCGGCTGGCCAATTTAGGCCTTAGAAACAGGGTGTGTGGCCAGTCAACAACCGAGGAAAGAATGAAACGTTTAAGCACAGAAACGCAAGGGAAACCAGCAGGCGCTGAGGGCCCTGCAGGATTTGAGTTCAAGGTCCATCCATGTTATCGGAGCTGTCGCACTCCGTTAAAGGGAAAGCGTCTCTGAAGCGACAGCCTCGCTCTCTCCGCTGCGCAGAAGTGCCTGAGGGAGATCCGGGGGCCCCTGGTCGACCTGGGGGTGAGCGAGTACAGCATCCTCTCGGCCATCGCCACCCTCAGCGAGACCGAGAACGAGATGGGCTGCGCCCCCTCGCCCCCCCAGCCCCCCGAGGCCTCGGTCTTCTCCTGCAGCGACGTGGCCATCTTCCGTCAGATAGCGCTGGACCTCCGTGAGTGCCCTCCGTCACTCGTCTGTTCTCCGCTTGCCGTTTTAAATATGCAAATCCGGGAAACTGTCACAGCTGTAGCGGAGGAACTCTAAACGTGATGAAATAAAGGCTGCTCAGGTTCATGAGGTAAAAAAATAAAATGCAGTTAAAGTAACTCCAAAAATAATTTGTATGGTGATAATATGTTTCTGGGGGGCTGTATATATGAACAGATTACAACATAAATATCAGTTTTTACGTCAAGCTGGAACTTCTTTCCTTGAGTGCAGCGGTATCAGGCTGAATGTCCCATTGGAAATAGTTCCCAGCAAAAATTAGATAAAAAATGTTCTTTAATAAATGTAATTATTTGAAGAATCAATGGGTAATATACTCATATGCAACCTCTGTTGTATGTGTGTGTGTGCACGTGTGTGTGTGTTACCCTCTGCCATACAGCCTCTCTCACATGGTATGGTAAACATGACATGATAAACGTGGCCTATGGAGAGCTCTCACTGGCATTACCTTTGGACCAAACTGGGTCACAGTTTCTCATTATGTAAAGCACTCTTTATTAATTATTTTATATGGCCAGTTTGCATTTTAGTTTGGAAATGGAAGGTATCGGTGCTTCTCACCATAGAAGTCATATTGCTTTGCAGTGTTCTTTTTTAGGTTCTTAAGTTTGTTTTTTTTATATGTATACATACATACATGCATACATACATAAAGAGAGTTGGCATGTATAGCTGTTCAGCTGTTTCATTCATAAGTTAGTTGACGGTATGTAAACAGTGATAAAATAGACTTGCCCCTGTTTGCAACCTTTACAAATGCTTCACCAGCTCAAAATTCAGACACTAATGCGTTTTTACTTGTAGGATAAAATGGCCGTAACTTTCGTATGACTGAAGCCACTGAAAGGTTTGCGCGTCCTGTGGGAAACGCGTGACCGGCTCCATTGATTTAGTTTTGAATCCTGGCTTTGTCCTACGCCGTTTAGCGCTTCATACCTATAACGCCTCGAGCCCCCGACAGGAAGTCAGTTTGCTTTTTCCCCGAGGTTGAGGGAAGTGCGTGTTGTGTTTTTTTTTTTTTTTGCTAATCGCGCGTTTTGTGTTCAGAGAGGTCGTTTCCCACCCACCGCTCCCTCATGGGCGACTCCGCGGAGGCCATCGAAGGCCAGGCCAAGCTCTTCAGAGTGCTGACCGCCTACGCCAGGTACAACCCGCTCATTGGCTACTGCCAAGGTGAGTCTGCCACTGCACACCTGCGTTACAACAAACAGGTCCACACGACTTAGTAATATTTCTTTCTTTCTTTCTTTCTTTGTGTACAATAAATTTTATTCGTACTCATTTTCTTCTATTTTTATTTATTTATTCATTTAAAATTTTTATTTTAATTTATTTTTAACAACAATGCAGACTATTCATGTGTTGAATGTTTTCGTGCTTTTGTTGTATAAATCCCACTTGTTTTCTGTTTGCTTTTTATACATTTCTCTTGAGCTGACCCTGGTTAAATATACTATAAGCAATAATATATGTGTGTGAATTTGTTTCCCTGTCAAATACAGATTAATGAATGTCTTGATGTTTGATGTTTGATAAAATGCTTGGTGAATGCCTGGACTTATGTTTCTAATCTCTGCCATTGTGATACATGTTTTATTGTAAAATTTCATTTTACTATTCACTATCTTAAACAACAGTGAGAATAGCGTGGATATTTTCTTTATGGTAAAAGGAATACTTTTAAGAACTGGATTTGTAATGGCTACTGGATGGCTCATCCAGTTAAGGCACTGTTCTGGTGTATGGATAGGGCCATATAGCCAGGTGAGGAATTCGGACCACCCCCGTGCTGACTGCTCGGTGATGCTCAGTTGGCTCTAGTGTCACTCAGGGATGGGAGTGTTTCAGTCTCCCGGGATTACTGGTCCGCTCGTTAGGCTGCAGGTGAAGCGTCTTCCTCTGACTCATGTCTGTGCGAGCCTGACTTGTGAATTGCCGCACGATAAGAATCGGTTGCTGACGTCACATGCTTCAGAGGAGAGCGCTTGCTTTGCTGTCCCCTCAAAAGATTGCGGAAGTTGTGTCAATGAGTGCTGGGAAAAATCTGTTTGGCAAATAGAGGGGAGGTCAAAATTGGAATGTATACATCTTCATTAAACAAACACTAGTAAAAATCATAAATGATTTGGCTGTGCATTTTTCAGTGTCAGTTGACGGTATGAAAACTATGTCTGGTTTTTGAATGGTGGTAATCAAGTTTACTTTTTTGCCACAGGGTGGCAGCAGCATACAGTTTACGCGCTCCTGGGCTGTTGCACCCAAATCACGAGTTCTAAATTAAAAATGCAAAATACTGTATAGCGGGACAGAGAAAATCTTGCAGGTAAGACATGTTGCTGTATTTGTCTCTCTTTTTGTTTGTCTAGGAATGTCCTACATCGCAGCAGTGCTTCTCATGAACCTGGCTGAGGAGGAGGCGTTCTGGGCTCTTGTGGCACTGTTAGAGAAACCTAAATACCTGTCAGGGCTGTTTGACCACTCACTGGACAAGTAAGGGCTCTCAGTCCAATTAAGTCTCTAGCAGGCTCCACTTGGACATGCTAATGCACTATAAGTTTTGTCTGTTTTTCAGGAACTGCTTTGACGGGGTGGAGATGGTTAAAGTGGGGGTGCTGAGTTACTATTATATTTAGTTGCTCATATTCCGCATATGGATGGCATGAGAAATGTTTCCCGGGAAAGCAGAAGGTTCTGTTTTCCATCGAAGGTCTCCGAGACATTTGCTGAAAATCGTGAAATGGAACAGCGTGCTTCTTTTTTTTTTTTTGCATTTCCCAAAGGCGGAGGGGGTGTGGCCTGCCTAATCCTGCCGTCTTTTCTCATTGGTAGGATCCAGCACCAGGCGAGGGTCTTCCACCAGCTCCTGAAGCACAGAAAACCCCAGCTCTCCCAGCACATAGTGAGCGATGTCCTCTTTCACAGCAGCACTGGCTCAAAGGGCACGGGTGCCAGACACCTTCGCCCCTCTGCGTCCGCACAGTTGCGGCGGCTCAGATTGGGCTCCTGCAGCCTCGTGGGTCCTACCAGGTTTTTAATCGGCTTTGGTCAGTGGATGTTTGCGTCACTAGGGCGAATTTTGGCAGGGAGAGCCGAAGTTTCCTCAGACGCGTCTTTGCGTGAGTGCCTGGATTTGGCGAAGCTTCCGTCTGTGGTCCCTGAGCCGGTGAAAATGGGTCAAACCCAGTTGCGTAACGGCAGCGCGGTGGCGCGGCGCGGCGTCGCGCGGGATTTGGAATCGGAGCAGGTCGCCCCGAGTAGCGGCGCTGAGTCGGCTTGAGTCGTTGCCGGCACACGATCATGATTTGTCGGGAGTGACCGGCGATTGGTTCGTTAGCGATGGACACGCAGAGCACGCCGGCGAGCTTCCCTCCGATCGGAGTGCCAGCCTGGTCAGCCTCAGTGCTGTAAGGCTGTGGGCTAGTAACCTGAGGCTAGAATTTTCCGGTTTTATGAGGACATTTGAATGCAAGTGCTCCATGCCGTCCATTTGCATGGACAGACACCGGGCCCGGGTCTGAACAGCTGCCTAACAGCCCAGACCTGCTCAGCACATGTGAAATCCTTCTTGAGCTGGTAAAGTGAAAAAAGCTCCTGCGTTTCCCCTCGAACTTGAGACGTGTGCAAACTAGATGGAGGCTCTGTCTGAGTCTGGGCGAAATTGAGTCTCTTTTCAAATGGAATGTTTCTACTGGAGGGTCAAGTTTGTCACGGTGCTCAATTTCTGGCCCAGGTCTTAGGAATCCGTGATTGAGAATGATTCTCAATTGTCTAGTTTCAGAAAGCAGTCATGCATTAAATGTTTTTTTTTTTTTTTTGCCAATTCCCAACCTCAGGACGCTTTGTGATTTTACACATTACACACCGTCCTTTTACACCGTTCAAAGTGCCCTGGCACGATTGAGATTAAACCTTTGAAGAGTAGGCTTTTTGGAATGTTTTTTTTTTTTTCCAAAATGCACTTAGTGTTCTAGAACCCCATGCCTTTCAGTTACCAGTAGTGACTGTGACATCAGCATTAGAACGTTCAGTTAAGAACATTCTAATCGCAGGTTTGTGATCTCGCACCTTAAAAGGGTTTGGTTGAGTGCCTTAATCATCGAGCCCCCTGGCCTCCCATCTCGTTCGGGCGCTCGCGGACAAAGGTGCGCGCGATTGGCCGCGGAGAACGCGAGAACGGGAGCCGGCAAACAATGGTGTGGGAAACACTTGAGAGGTCGCTTTTGCCCGGAACAGATGGCCAAGAGACGCACTTCGTTTGGCTGTTAAAGAGCACCAATGCGATCCCGAGTGAGAGCGAGCGATCTTTGCTCCGAGGTAATTTTTTTTTTTGCAAGGATCGCAGATCCTGGACAAGAAAAAAAAAAAGATGTTACATATTCATTGTGATTTTATCTGATGTATGCTTAAGTGGTGTCTACCCATTCTGCTTTAAAGATTTGAAGGCTGTCCGCTTTGCAATTAGTAGTGGATGGGCAGAATGTCCCAGCATGCACCGGGGCCTCACTCTGTTCTCCCTTTGGATTGGCTCATCTGCAGCCCTCTCAGCCAGTCTCCTCTAACAGGAGGAGCAGGAGCCCTGTGGGTCCACTCAGCCGGTCCTCCTCTAACAGGAGGAGCAGGAGCCCTGTGGGTCCACTCTGAGGCCCAGCCAGCCGGTGATTCCAGCGTCACGTCTGAAGGACAGAGATCAGCAGTATTGGGGTGTTACTGTCCTAACACAGGGCAGAATTACTGCAGACATGAGGATACTGTGGCTCTGACACAGCAAATAACAGCGATCTCTTTACCCTTCTCTTTCTCTTTACCCTTCTCTCTTTCTCTCTCTCTCTGTCCCTGTTTTCTGCCTCTGTCTTCTGTCCCTATCTCTCCCCCATCCCGATCTCTCGGTCTCTCTCTTTTTCTCTGTGAATGTACACAAGAACAAAATGAAGTGCCTCATTAGCTAGACCATGAAGTATAGTACACAGCTGTTACACCACGCTACTGTGCTGTGTAGTAAAAAGATGTGCTCTCTCTCTCTCTCTCTTTCTCTCTGCCTCTCCCTCTTCTCTGTCTCTCTCTCTCTTCGTCCCCCCCCCCCCTCTCTCAGGAGGATTTGGGGGTGTCGTCGCTGCACTTTGTGATGCCCTGGTTCCTGACGCTCTTCACCTCCCTGCCCTGCTGGGACTCGGTGCTGGCCGTGTGGGACCTCATCATGCTGCAGGGTGAGACCCGTACCCCCCCCCCCCCACCCCCCCTTAACCCTCAGCGCCCTGTATTCCCCCGGCCCAATCGCATGCCTCGCTCCGGCGAGAACACCGCCGTCTCAAAACGTAAGAAGCGCATGAACTCACCGGTCTGTCCGGAAACGCAGAGGCAGTCGGGAGCTGGGATTAGCCTCCGCGCACGTGTTTTCAGACGGGCCGGCCCGTTTTGATCGACGTACAGCCGTTAATTGGCGATTAGGGAGGCGGAACCCTCGCGGGTGTTTTTCCTCTTGCTTGGAGACGGGTTAATCTGTTTGACGTGTGTCCCATCAATCAAACATTAAACTCCGCTTTTATTAGCGTCCGCCGGCGGTGTTCGCTAACGGTCGATGCGAACGGTCGATGGCCGACCCTGGAAACGTCCGGCCTTGGCCTTGGCCCTTGTGACAGCGCTCGCGTCCCCGTTCGCGTTTGTTGGGGGGGGGGGGGCGTTCTGCAAGTCTTGGATCGGCCGAGAGGCATACCTGGATAATCTGAGGGAACGACGCTGGGCGTCGAGCAGCCAATTTGAAGGCCTCTGGGATTTGGAGCGCGAATCGAACGAAGCGGCGGTTGAAAGCGCGGTCGAGCGGCCCGGCCGGGGCACATCTGGTCCCCGCCGCGGAGGCGCCGGCTGCAGCCGGGCTGGGAGCGAGGCGGCACATCTGCATTCGGATGTGGAACAGAAATCGACTGATTACGTAACTTGTGTGAAACTATCCCGTGACATTTTAATGAAAACACATGAATTGAAAGGCTTTTTAGTGTTGCCCCTAGGATTCTTCTTCTGCAGCGGTGGATGGGTTCTCAGGTTTGTGGTCAAACTCAATGTTACACACACACACACACACATACACACACACACATGTGCATGCACGCACACGCATGTTCAGCTGATTCGTGCCTCAACTGGTTCACCGATGTTTGTGCCAGCATCTCCTTCACGTGTACCATACCCGTCTTCCTCCACTCGTACGCGTTTACCGCTCGCTATGGATGAGTTGGTGTTGCGAACAACACCGCAGGAGACCCCCATAAAGCCTTCTGAAACGGCTAACGACCGAAGACATCGCACATTACGAGTTGACTTGGTAAATGGTAAATGGACTGCATTTATATCGCTTTTATCCAAAGCGCTTTACAATTGATGCCTCTCATTCGCCAGAGCAGTTAGGGGTTAGGGGTTAGGTGTCTTGCTCAAGGACACTTCGACATGCCCAGGGCGGGGTTTGAACCGGCAACCCTCCGACTGCCAGACAATCGGTCTTACCTCCTGAGCGATGTCGCCCCTAAAAAGTGAAACTATCCTGAATAAGTGTCACCATTCACACAAGTGTCATGTCTGAATATGAACAATATGGCAAAAATGTATGTTCTGCTGATAATAGTGTCAAGGAAAAAAATGTTTTACAAGTCACCGCTTTTACTTGTGTTTCAACAAACTTATTCTGAGCCAATGGGTCCATTTGCGTGTAAGAACAGCATTTAAAATATAGAGGATTGGCTTGGATGAATTGGAACTTTTAAGCATGTTTCTTCTATGGAAATATGGTGCCTCCATTTCGGTTTGTGAGTGAATTTTGTGAAATAATGCAGCTCCTAACACATTTATTATGGGTTTAATCACCCTACCCCTGATACACTGAACACTAAAGCCTCAAACCTGTATTGTTCCTTAAAGGCCTACAATCCCAATCTCTCTTTTGTACGAACCATAGCACTTGACATTATGTTGTCGATGTGCTGCTATCTGCCAGTATCAGTTGTGACACTGCTGATTCGCCATTGGCTCTATTCCTTGCCTAAACCTTTATGTTTGCACTTTTGTATATGGCTGTGGATAAGAGCATCTGCTAAATGTCTAAATATAACTGTGAAGATCAGAGCAGCCCCGATAACGCCTGAAGAAACAGGGCATCGTGGGTAATCCCTTCCTGCTGAGAGTCTCTTATTCACATCATGGCACAGTGTTGCAGACTAACTTTCAGATCTAGAATGTTAGTGCCATAGGGACTGTTTACCCTTGGCTCACTTCCAATGGAGCCTCCCTTTTTTTTAAAAAAAGCTTGCTGGTGGCTTGGACCAAAGGCTCTTTCACAAAACGTTAAACCAACACAGAGTTACTCTTAGCGGCTAGTCCTGTCGCATGTCAAACAGCAGGTCATTCCAATGGACTCATGTCCTTTTGCCCAATCGGTCACTTCTTCACTGAGCGGTCTGTCAGAGTGACAGCTCTCTTTTGTGGGCTGTGTATCTTCTGGAGACAGTCACAGGCAACAAACGCCATTATGAGCATCATATTTTAAAAAATGATGTATGTGAATTTTACCGTTTATATTACATTTTCAAAAGCTAAATGGAAATATGTTTTTTTTTAGGTAAATTTAGCAAAAAGCTTGCAAGGTAACAAAGCTGAGTAAAAGTTTAGGAATATGATCTCGGAGAGAAAATTTGAATGTATGTTTTAATTTTCCTTCTTAAGCAAATGAGGTAATTTCAATTTATTTATAACTTTATATCCACCTGTAATTAGATTTTTTTTCTCAGACTCCTCTCCCTTAAATTTGAATCATTGTTATTATAGCTTTATTAGTTTTATTTCAAGGCTTACGATACCCCTCCCCCCACCCCCAAAAGCTTGTTTGTTCAGGAGAGAGAGAGCTGTAGAAAAATAGGGCGATTAACTAACTTCAACTTGGTAGCTGTTCTAGAACGTTCACTCAAAAGTGAGAGACCTTCTGCTGGAGATTGGTCCTAAAAGTGTACGATCACTTCAATTTCTGTCGCCTCGCCTTCTGTTCTGTGAGGGAAACGATGGCCCCGTCAGCCGAATGCGTCTGTGAGGCCTCGGCGCCCCCTTTAGGCCCACCCCGGGGGCGGCTCGTCGCAGAGAAACCCCCACTGCGGAGCCAGCGCCCCCCTGCCTTAGAGACCCAGGCAGTCTGGAGCTTTAGGCTACATTTAAGCGTAGCGTACATATGCTAGGATGCTACATTTAAAGCTGGTGGACTGGTTCATTCCCAGCTGGGTTGTTGAGGGCACCTGCAAGCGCTCCTCCCCAACTCATTTATCGCTTTTAATAACGACGAAATGTGAGGATTAGCTAATGGTAAGCGCTTGCACCCGAGAGGGCGGTTCTGATTGGTCGGTGCTTTGGGCGAATGGTGCTCCGCAAAGCTCCCGTTTCTGTGCCACTGAGCTTGGTGTGAAGCGGCGATTAATGGTGACCCCAGATTTCGGCGCTCTCCGCCTTTCGACCCCTCCCGCTCTGACGCGCGTTCGTCCCCCATCGCCGCTGTTAACAGGTCACCGGGGTCCTTTCCCCTCTGGAATAGGAGGCCTTCACAAACGCCCGATCGGCAGGCGGAGCGTTGGGTACTCAAGCCCAAAACAGACAGGGCGATGTTTCTTCTCCCTGTCTGGGCCGGGGCTGTGGGGTGGGGGGACTGTGAAACTAACAGGTTAAACCTGGAAATATTTCACTTGGAACCACTGCTCCCCACACATCGAACGCTCGTGGATGTTACCGTAAGCGACGGATACTCGAAGGCTCTCTTATATCGCAGGCTTGGTGGCCGCAGTGCGTAAACGGTGCGTCAGCAGTGCGTAAACAGCACAGCATGCATCTCGTCCGTCTGCGTCCGTTCCGTTCACTTAGCATCTCATGCAGTCTTTCCCCAGCTGGTTTTCCAGAAGGCCACAGGTGTGTTTTGCTTCAAACATGAGTCACACAGTCTGTGTACGCACATTTTGAAATAAATAATAAATAGCAATTTGATAACGCTTATGCTATTATTAATGCTATATATACACACAAACACACATATAAATATATATAAACACGAACATAAATTTATAATCACAGCCCAGTGGTGCACTTAGTCTCAAAGCTCTCTCCCACTCCCCCTCTCCTCTCTCTTCCCCTTCCACTCTGACCCCCTTTTTCTCCCTGTCTTTCTCCCTTCCTCCCTCACTCTCTCCTCTCTCTCCCCCTCACTCTCTCTCCCCCTCCCTGCCTCTCCAGGTCTCTTGGCCGTGTTCCGCGTGGGGCTGGCCGTGCTGGAGCTCCTGGAGCCCCGCCTCCTGCAGATGACGGACGAGGGCCTGATGCTGCCCACCCTGCTGCGAGTGCCTGTGGAAGTGTGAGTGTCACCCCCCCCCCCCCAACCCCCCCCCCGCCCGGTGAACCGCAGCGAATGAGCACAACGAATCCACGTTTCACAGAGAGTGACTGCTTTCACCTCAGCCTGCTGCGTGAGAGCAGTATACCTGACCAATGGGAGGCCTGGCTGCTGGGATTGGAGATCTCTGACCTTATTGGTCTCTGAGTCAGGCCTAGATGTGGCCCAATTCCAGTGGTCTCAACAAAAAAAAAATTGTTAAAATTTATCTGAAGGAACCACAAACTCGACTTGACTGTTTGGTCATGATCACATGGAGTATTTTTTGGAGAAAGATTGCTGTATAACCTAAATCTGAATTCTCTGGTTCCCAATGGAGAAGCAGTCAGTTAAGGAGGATAGAGACTGCAAAATGCAAAAAAGTGGCTTTAAACAAGCTAATACTTTCCGCTTGAGAGAAAGAAATTAGAGTTTTAGGTCTCATTACAAGACTTAAACACATAAGACTGACTTTTTTTTACGGTGGATTATTGCGCGCATTTAGATCACCACAAAAATAAGTGGATAATTTCGTATTACATTCAAAACGAGTTTAAACGAATTTATATTTTGATAATTGGTGTTGAAAGCTCTCAGCAGCACACCGTCTGGTAGCTCTGACCTCCGATATGGCAGTCTAGTCAATCGGTTTAACTTTGGCACGAGATCAACATTTTGTATTTATTCTTAGACGTTTCCTTGGCAACCTCACAGCAAACAAAGGGGCTCGTCTTGGCTCACGATCGCACAGTAACCGATACAGAAGGACACCCTCATTTTATTTGAGTTTTTAAGCTGCCTGCTTTAATAAATGTTTTCATCATGCTTTGTGTAAGGAAACGGCTGCTGAAATTCATGGTTTTGTTCAGACAGATAAACTAGAGCAAGAGCCAGAGTTAAAGGGAGTTAAGTGTTACAGTTTTACACATGATTTTATTACTGATTTAAATTCATGTTGTTGCTCCTCTTAATGGTTGTTTTTGTTACCATTGTAACATGGACTGCCATGACAATAGTTGTTATGACAAATGCACAAGCTTTGGCCACATGCAGTCTTAAATACGCGATGGTAATAAAGGATTAAATAGAAGTGAGAGGGAGAGGGCGGCCCTTAGTTGATAGGAAATTGACGGAAAACAGGTCTCTCTAGCTCGCTAAAGCCTCTCCGCTTATTGTTAGCCCGTAAAGGGCCGTTTCTCATCCACCGGTTTGGGTCAGTGGGTGGAGTTGGCGACGGTAACTACGGCAACGGAGCCATGCTCCCCCGTCTGTGGGCTGTGCCTATAAAGCCAGTGCCTGGGCCTTTCGCTGATTAAACCTCGTTTGCTTTTCCGCTCTGCTTTACACCACCGCACCGACTGCGGAGCCTGCTCGCCGGTAGCCTATCAGTAGCGTGGCTGGAAAAATTAAAGACCCAATCAATCGCAGTGCAATTGCACTTTTTAACGGCATTTAAAGTGTTCATGAAGCTACAATTTTAAGGTCTATTTTTCCTTTTTGAAGATTCATGACCAGGAAAATAATAACTTTTTGTTTATGAATAAGATTAATTAAGACATGGTCTATAGTTATTGAAGTTTTTTCCTTTGTGACGAAATCCGGAGAGAACGCGAAAGCCTTGTTTGTTAGAAAGTTAACTAGGATGGTCTTTTTAGGTTTGGATGTTTCGTTTCGGCAGCCTTGTCGGCCAATTCCAAAGATCCTCAGCAGTCGTCAGTTCCACCGATTTTATCAACGCTCGGTCGCTTTGCGTTTTCGGCACAGACTTGTCACGTACCCAAGCGTCTTCCTCTCCCGTCTCCCCCACCAACTTGTTTTCCCCGCTGGCGGGTCTGCTGCGCTTTGAAAAAAGGCACTAGAACCAGGTCAATTACGGGCTCACCAAACATTCTGGAATAGCTTTCCGCAATCGGCTGTTTGCGCCATTCCATACTTTCCTAAAACCTTTGACAAAGACCAGCGCAATCACAGTAATACTGAGAGCTGAAGTGCAGTAATAAGGGTGGGCATCGCGAGGATGATGCGCACGAGTTATTTATTACTGACCTCAAAATGCAGAGATTCTCAAATCGTTAATCAATGTAGACCAACGGGTTCAGTGTGTCAGAGCGAGAGGGACGAGTCTTTCTTTTTCCCTATAATTTTTCCGAATGTTCTGCTCCATCTGCGAACGCCAACAGTCAATTAGAGATCGCCATTAAATCAAATGAGGCTGAGAGCCGGGAGCTGCATTTCACCGCGACGGCGGGACTCCGCTCGCCATGTGCGGAGGAAATTCGGCCCGCGTTCCAAAAACCAATTTGTCTCGAGCGCTCCCATCTTCTCCAGATGTTTGGGGGACTTCAAAGTGCCGTTTGAACAGCGGGGCTTGCCCTAATTGTAAGCTAATGCACTTAATGTCTTGGGCCTGTGATTGGCCAGCGGGTGGGACTCGGAGCCCCCAGCGCAGAGCTGTCATGACAACCGCTCTGAACTCCAGTCCAGTCACCGGCAGGTCAGGTCATGGAGTCTGTTCTGTACCTACAACACCTCTGATTAGACAGTCAGCTTGATCCTCCACACCTGGCACTTAAACTATGTATTTAGTTTAATATACTGCAACAATTACATTGTTTCTTTATGTCAACAAACTCAAATGAATAATATCTTACAGTTTGCTTTCTGTGGTTCTTTATGTATAGCTATTTAAAAGTAAGGATTTTTTGTGGACCCAAGATATGCCTTTTGTAAAGCATTACTTGTGTTAGTGTTGTTTTACTCTTGTTGACTTTGCCTGGACAAGAGTCGTACAAAATAATTGTACTGTACATAATAAATCCCTCACAATCACACTCATATCGTATGTTAAGAGGGAGGATTGGCAGATTCAAGTTTCTGCAATTGATCCAGTGATTAGCCTCAGTTTGCATTGGTCATCACGCCATAACGAGGTTTTAAATGCTAAATGAATAATGCAGCTTGTGCAGTAAAGGGTGAGGCACCTATAGGATTACTGCAAAGCTAATTGCCCCAAACCTTAGAGCAGCGTTGTTTCATTGTTTCAATGCTGCTAATGGGCCTCTGTGCAGAGTCATTCCGCTGTCGGGCTTTTAAGCCACCAAGAACAGAAGAGAGGGCTGCTGGGTGGCTGATCCAGTTAAGGCACCGTTCTGGTTCTGGTGTGTGGATGGGCCCCACGATCTGGAGTCTAATCCCGCTGGGTAGCCCAGCAATTCGGACATCACGCTAAACTGTGTTATTTGTGCTAAACTGATACCCATAGTTCTCTCTGCATGGACACCCCCCCCCCCCAACCCAGCAAATGCACACAAATATGTTGTTATACATTTCAATGGATTTTCCGGAATAATTCTCTTTGAAATGCCATGAGGATACATTCCCACTGAATGGTGACAATGATTTCCAAATATGAGGAGCCTGCAGGTAAAGCTCCTTAATCAATCGGCTCAAATGCACATGTTGCTGCTGGACTTAGCAGCACTAATATTGAATTTCCACACTCGTTTTCCAGTGCCCCCATAGAGACCAGTGAATTAATTTGTTCCAGATTCTTCCTCCTCACAGTCTCCGTTATGACCTATGTTTGCAGTTCTCTTGCGGTCTGTGTGATGGATCTCCATTATAATCAGTGCGTGGCCCATGACATGCTCTTCGAAGCTGCAGCCCTGTAAGGATGCAGTCGGCCTGCTGCACGATTGGTTTCCCTAACCCTGTCAATCACTGGCCTTCTTAAGGTGGACTTGATGGTACAGTGAACATGGTGTACCCCCCCCCCCCCCCCTTACCCACACTGCAGTTAAACCAGGATGATGATTGGTTAAGGATCCAGCCAGGCAGATTTGTATTTGTCTGACGTGGCTAATGGTTAAGTACAGGCTTTGGGAATATTAGGGGCCCCCTTGAAACCTGTTTTTTTTCCCCCAGACTGGGATTGTTTTTCCAGATTCTGATGGTGAAGCGTGACATTGTTCACTGCTTACCCAAATGACTTGAGAGCCAGAGGCTGTGAAAATAATCCATTTCCTGTATACTGTAATACACTGGTCGCTTACTCGTAAATAACATTGCATAATTTTATCTTTTTAACCTCCTAAGACTTGGCAATTGATTGTCCTCTGAAGAGCCCGTGAGTCTCTGGTCTTAATCTCAGGTATCATATATTATACTATGCTGCAACCTGTTGTTCTGGGGGGTGCCTTTAATGCACGGGGGGGGGGTTAGGGTCATGACCCCAGGATATCGGGTGTGCCCAGGCTCTGTACCGCCACCTGTACCGTGACAGCTTCTCATCTCCTAATCCGATCTGTGATGTGCAAAGTGGAGAAGTCCAGCTGCGATATGCAGTTAACTGATTAAGGACTCAACTTTCCTCCATCTGGTGTCTCTCCCCCCAAAAGTGAAGTTTTTAAAAAATTTACATTTGGGTCTGACGAATGTGGACCACTGTTCCCCTCTCTTCCGTCTTCCCTATCTAGAATACCCTTCTCAAACCCCTTGCATTTAACCACACTTGAATTTTAATTGGCTACTGGCACAAGTGTTTTGGTGATACTGCACCTATCCTTGATGATCTGGGAGAGTTGTGAGAGAAATCTAGCGCTGTCAGGTGAATTCACTCATGTTTTTGTATGTTATAATTTGCTCTGGATAAGACCATCTGCTAGATGAATGTAATGCTTGAGAAGTTGACAGACTGTCAGTAACCTGGAGCTGCATTACAGTTATGACCCTCCGGTTGGGGTGTCTGTTTTTGCTTTGGCTGCCGTGCCAGTTATGTATAGCAGAGCCGCAAGCTGCATTGCGATGACGTTTTCTCCATAATGAGCAGTTATCAACAGGCATAGCTTTCCAAATATTGTGGTACAATAGTACCAGCTATAATTAGTTTAGTTTCAGCCCATGTAATCCAGAGCATGAAAATGTAATGAAAGCTGGGTTTGTCCACTTCAGTGGCCTGCTTTAGTAGATCCATATTTTGCTTGTCAACAACTATAGAAAAATTATAACTTGACAACAGTTAGCCAACCTTTTTGACGAAGTAGCCCATAACTCTGGTTTAATTGTTTGGTCGTGTTGGAAATAGCAAAATAGATGTTACGACCTTATTTAACAGTTAAATGTTGTTACCTATTATTGTGTATATTCCGACATTTCAGCCATTTTGAATGACGTTAGTTTCCTCCTCCCCGGCAACCCAGAGCTCTGTAATGATACCTGACTTTCCACCTTAAGTCTGGGTTAACGGGCTGTTCTGTTGGATCTTTCCTGGTCAGGAAGGCCCTCATTACGAGTTTTCAAGGCATCTGGAAGGCCTCATTATGAGTGAACACATAGCCCCTCCCCCTTCTCCTGCCTGCTGTCTGTATGGGGGGGATGGGGCGGGGCCAGGGGGCGTGGTCTTACGGGGCTCCCTCCTTTACTGTGAACAGAGACGGGCTATTCTGACTGCTGGACAACAGCCTTGCTTCATTTGTTTCTTAGATGTGAAAAAGAACCTCTATTTTTATGCTCTAATGATTTGGCAGTATTGACTTGCTAGCGCCAATCGCTAGCAGTTCAATAAGAATCAAGTTCATTTCTCGGCGCTTCCCCGAGCATCAAGTTTAGCCGAGGAAGAAAGCCAGTGGCGTAGAAGGCAACGTGAATGTCAGTCCTGCGATGTGTCAGAGGTCCGACAGTCACAGACTACTGACAGCTGCAGGCCAGCAGCAGGTGAAATCAGTGACACGCGTGCTTTCTTTCCCTACCCACTGCCGACAAGTGCAGATGACTGACTTATGAGGGAGCCCTTCTGCTGTGATTGGCCCCCTATACTGTAGAGTGGTGCTAACATGTGTGCTGCTCTCGTGTGTCTTCCTGCAGTCTTACAGTGTGGTAACATGGCCTCTCTCTCTCTCTGTCTCTCTCTATCTGTGTTCCTACAGTCTTACAGTGTGGTAACATGGCCTCTCTCTCTCTCTGTCTCTCTCTATCTGTGTTCCTGCAGTCTTACAGTGTGGTAACATGGCCTCTCTCTCTCTCTGTCTCTCTCTATCTGTGTTCCTGCAGTCTTACAGTGTGGTAACATGGCCTCTCTCTCTCTCTGTCTCTCTCTATCTGTGTTCCTGCAGTCTTACAGTGTGGTAACATGGCCTCTCTCTCTCTCTGTCTCTCTCTATCTGTGTTCCTGCAGTCTTACAGTGTGGTAACATGGCCTCTCTCTCTCTCTGTCTCTCTCTATCTGTGTTCCTGCAGTCTTACAGTGTGGTAACATGGCCTCTCTCTCTCTGTCTCTCTCTATCTGTGTTCTTACAGTCTTACAGTGTGGTAACATGGCCTCTCTCTCTCTGTCTCTCTCTATCTGTGTTCTTACAGTCTTACAGTGTGGTAATGCGTCCCCCTCTCTCTTGGTCTGTCCCCCCCCAGCTCTCAGCACTGCGTGCTGGTCCCTGCTCTGTGGGGCACGGAGGTGCAGGAGTGGGAGATTGACTGCATGAATGGGCTGGTGCTGGAGGAGACCGGCGAGGGACGCCACCAGCAAGGTACCCTGTGCGGTCTGCACCTCCAGGCACTCAAAGTGCTTTACAGGAATGAGTGAGAACTCGCCTCACCTACGACCAATGTGTGTAGCACCCACCAGCCATTTTGTGCCAGAACACTCATCACACATTAGCTGAGGTGGAGAGGGAGAGAACAAGACTTAGCCAATTAAATCAAGGGATGATTAGCTAGCAGGTGGAGAGCAGACACCAGGGACCTCCTACTCTTTTGCATTGAGTGTCATGGGATCTTTAATGACCACAGTGAGTCAGGACCTCTGTTTAACGTCTGCAGTCTACACCATATACTCACTACAGTCAACACCCCGCACACACACTGCAGTCTACACCATATACTCACTAGTCAACACCTACAGTCTACACCCTGCACACCCGTCTACACCATACGCACACTGTGCAGTCTACACCATATACTCACTACAGTGAACACCCCGCACACACACTGCAGTCTACACCATATACTCACTACAGTCAACACCCCGCACACACACTGCAGTCTACACCATATACTCACTAGTCAACACCTACAGTCTACCCCCTGCACACCCGTCTACACCATACGCACACTGTGCAGTCTACACCATACGCACTCACTGCAGTCTGCTACATTGCACACACTGTTCAGGCCGCACGGGGCCTGCTCAGCACCGTGTCCAGCGTTCAGATGGTGTGGGAGTGGGCAGTCACTGTGGGTCACCTGGAGCAGTGTTTCCTGAGTCAGCGGACACGCTCCCAATGCTAATTCGGCTAAAAATAAAATCGGTTACACATTGAACGGGCCATCGAGGTCTACATACATCTACATATATTGCTTTGTGCTTACCGAAAATAACAAATCAATCAATGGGTCATTTTCTCTGCTCGGTCTATACTACTTGGTGTGCGCACAAACATGGCATGGATAAAAAAAATACTGATTATTTATTTTTCACGGTCACTCAAGACAGGAGGCATGGCTGGACAATTGAGAATTGAAGGTCAAGTGTGAAAGTCTGACAGGTGTAGCCCGAGACAGCTCGGCCATGCCGGGTTTGGTCCCTGGGGACGATGCCTACTGTAGCCCACAGTCTATAGCAACCAGCAGTACGGCGAGCCAGACAAGCCTGTCTTTAGCGGAAGTATTTTCCTCAAACTGCAAGGTGTGTGTGTGTGTGTATCGTGTGTGTATAATGTGTGTGTGTGTGTGTGTGTGTGTGTGTGTGTGTGTTTGTTTGTAGGTGGAGTGCATATCTGTCCCTACCATCCATTATTGCAGGACAAAAATCAATGCCTGTTTAACTTCCCCCCCTAAAACCTCTCTGAAGGTATACGGGAGGACATTGCGCCTCTTTGTCCCCCTCCTCCGAAGCCCCCCCCGCCCCCCCATGTTCATCCCAGCCCATGAAAGCCCCTGTACAGCGCTGGACTTACCTCCCTTACCCTCGGAAATTAGGAAACATTTAGTTCGGTCAGATGTGGACAAGTCGGCGATAGATCGGGGCCCTTTGGGACGCTCACGCGGCGGATCGGATTTCGGGCGATTGTGCCGTGGGGGGCGCTCACAATGCGGCCCTTTGTCAACGGCCCCCGCCCCGCCCCCCCCCAGCCACCTCGCGCAGATAGCATCGGACGCTCATCCCGTTTGTCCTCTTCCCACCGTCTCTGTCACTAAAATCAGGACCTGGAGCCAGTGACTCGGCCCACTGAATGGAGCTGAAAGATCCCTGGGTGCCTAAAAATAAAACTCTGGGACGGTGTTCGGTTGGACGATGAGCGTTTGTGAACCAGCCTGACGTGGGTTAGCTTAGCACTTAGCACCGTAGGAGCTTTATGACCTGCCGAGCACTTTCTTTGCTCTTTCTTTTTTTGTAAATACTTCTTTTTCAGTTAAGGCAGTTATCAAAATATAAGTACGACACGTAAAAGGTAGTATCACTGTAGAACAGTTGTAAGGTGTTCCCCTGATGAGTCTTCGCTCGTCTAAAGCTTTGGTGTGGTAAAACGCGCAGGTGCGTGTCTAGACCTTAACTGAAGAAGCAAATACTGTGAAAATGAAAAAGGGTTAAATATGAAATAGCGGGCTCTTCGGGGGAAGCGGTTCAGACGCGCAGTCTCAGCCGCTGACCGTGACGAGATTGCGGATGATGTCATCGGGAGAGGCGCCGAGGCAGACGGCGGGGGGGGGGAGTGAATTGGGTCAGGCCTGCGGGGACCTTCGGTCGGTCTGCGTTTGGGTTTCTGTCATTTACCGGCGAGCACCTCTGGTTCTGTCTGGCGGAGCCGCGCCGGTCCCCCTTTCTACGGTCCTCTCTCAGACAGTTGCGATTTCGATCCTCGCAGTAGAAAGAGCGCGTGCGCCGCGAGCGCGTCGCTGGCTTTCTGAGCCGCCCTCAGGTGTCCGACCTCGCCCGCGGGTGTAGACGGAGGATTTCCCGTCGTGCTTTTTTAAGGACCCGAGAATTCCCTCCCTTCCGTGCGCTCGACACGTCGAAGCGGCCGCCCGTCGCGCTCCGCCGGTTCCAGGTGACTCGCAGCCCCGCCCCCCTGCCCCCCCCGAGACGAACAGAAACTCCCCCCGCGGGCCTCGTTGCCCCGTCTCGCTGATTCACCCGGCTAACAAACCTCTGGCCGCACGCCTCCCAACCCCCCCCGCTCCGCCCCGGCCTGTGAGTCACCCCTCCATCTGCGCCTACCCGGGGCTAAGACGCTAAGATCAACAGAAAGCCCACAGGTAGCGAGCGACAGGCTAGCGGCGGGCTAGCGAGTGAGCAATTGACGGGCAATCGACGGGCTAGCGAGCGGGCTAGTGGCAGGCTAGCGAGGCTGGTGAGCAAGCTGGCGGCGCTAGCGGTGGCGCGTGGCTAGCAGTAGCAGCGAGCGGGCTAGCGGCAGGCTGCAGCGAGCAGCGACAGCGATTAGCTGGCAGGCGGTAGCGCGGGCTGCGGAGCAAGCGGGCTAGGAGCTAGCAGCGGCAGGCTAGTAACAATGCGTCCCGGCGTCGTTGTTAGTCGGTCGTTAGGCGTCGTGTAGCCATGCACGCTTGACGCTGCCCTCAGGCGATCCAGCTGAGTGGGACTGGGGTGCCGGAGCCCTGCGTTGTGTAGGAGTTGCACGTGGCTGTTCAGAAAATGAGTCACAGGGCTCAGTGATTGTTCAGATCGTCTGCATTTGATTGCTTGTCTGAATATATGAGAATATGAATCTATTTAAAGGCTGCCTCTCAAACTGTACCTGTTGTGCTAACTGGCAGGTGTACTGCAGGGCTGAATCAGAGTGTTTTTGTTGGGCTGAATCCTACAGTGTTTCTGCTGGGGCGAATCCTTCTTGACAGGCTGTGGGTGTGTGAGCATGTGTGTGCGCGTGTGTCCCTGTGGGCCCTCCTGGCTTACTGTAGTTGTTGTTCTCCTGTAAAGTTGGAAAGGTATTCTAGGCTGCAGGGGGAGTTATAGAGGAAGTGCACAAATTGTAAAAGAAAAATATTTCTTCATTTTTACCTAAATGACACATAAGTGGAAATCGGAACTGCTCTGTTGCTACACTCTTTGGCACCAAGGTCACTGTCCCATTAGGCACGCAGAGTCTTGAATGACTCTTATTGTAGTATGTTTCTACCAGCTGTGTCTGCTGCGTTCTGGGAAAATGAGTTCATTTTTTTCAGAAGGCAGCTCTTGCTGTGTTTTAGAGTCCCAGTGAGCCATTCCGCGCTCTTAAATCTCCTCTTAAAGCGAATCCCGGCCTTTTAATCCTGTGGCATTAACTCCCAGACATGAATTTTTGATGACTACATTTCGCATTTTTCTCGGTTGCGTTTGCGCTTTGTCTCTTGACACAATTCAGTCTGCGCGAGGTGATCATTAAAATCTAAAGCTGGAAAGGTACTGCACCCTCAAACCCCCCCCACCCCCCAAAACCGCCATCCACACTTCTGAGCCTTTGACTCGACGGCTGGGAATCCATAAGGAGGTCGCTCCGGTCCCCCAACTACCCCCCCCCCCACAACCGTTCGCCTCGCTTCGCACTGATCACAAGCAGGCCGTGCCTCTCCAGGAAGGCTTTGATCTCAATTTTCAACTTTTCGATTTCAAGGTGCTTTATTGGAACACTGTGTTCCAAAAGCAAGAGTTGCATAGAACAACAGTAACAAAAACAAAATAAAAAAATCTCTCGGTCCTTTTCAAGTTGCCGGAAGTTTCCGTCGTCACGGTTGCAAGGCCTTCTTTTTTTTTCTTGAAGCGTCCTCGGCCCCATTCGCTATTCCGTCAAAACGGCTCCCAGAAAACCCGAAGAGATGGCGGATTTAGTATTTAGTTCAGCGGTAAAAAAAAAAAAAAAAGTTTAGAACGCGCTTTCGGCGCTGTGGGGTGTGGGGGTGCTGGGCCGCTGTATCTGGCTCGTTGAGGGGGGGAGGTGGGGGGGATTGTATTCTGCCAGCCCGCGTAGGGAAGCTTGCCTTTGCCGAACGGCGGGCGCCGCCTCAGCACAGCAGAAGTGATGACTCGCGCTGCGGCTCTCCCCTCGCCCCCGAGCGAGGCCTGCGTCCTCCAGGGCAATGATTCAGCTGCTTCCCCCCCCCCCCCACTCCCCACCGCTGTGAAACAGGGAGCTAGCTCACCTTCGGGAGGACAGGCGAACGCTGCCCGAGGCGAGGTGGGGGTGGGGGTGGGGGTGGGGGTGGGGGGGGGTGGATTAATGTCGGCCTGCGACTGTCTGCGTCAGCACCGGCTGTGGGCCGTCCTTGAGGGGCCGCCCGTCACGACGAGCCAGACGTCACGACAAGCCAGACATCACAACATCACTAGGCCTCGCTGCAAAACAGCCTCGCGTTTGAGGGGGGAGTGATGTAGGGCGGTGGAAACGCAGAGCGCTTGAGGGGGGAGTGGTGTAGGGCGGTGGAAACGCAGAGCGCTTGAGGGGGGAGTGGTGTAGGGCGGCGGAAACGCAGAGCGCTAACACGCGGCAAGCGCTGAACAGCCGCACCCGCTTTCCTGCCGAATTCACCCGCTCGGCGACTGCCGTTTGACGGCCAGCTAAATCGGGCGCCCTCAAAGAAATGTTGACTCGTGTGCGTGCTATCGCACACGTCACGTAAAATGGGAAGTGCGGCACTTATTCTCCACGCTGTCTTTCTGTGATAAAGCTGCGAGACAGAATGCTGACAATGC
The DNA here is from genome assembly GCF_018555375.3 of Anguilla rostrata. Lineage (NCBI taxonomy): Eukaryota > Metazoa > Chordata > Actinopteri > Anguilliformes > Anguillidae > Anguilla > Anguilla rostrata. The sequence continues at coordinate 9,124,007 of NC_057948.1, forward strand.
TGCGCGGGATCCAGGAGCTGGAATCGAATCTCTGGGCGGAACATGGAAAAGAAAGAAAAAGCGCTTAGCGGGGAAAAGGCTCGGAATGTTCCGGCTCTCCCCCGATAACCCGCCCCCCCCGCAGGTCGACCCGCTCCGGTCACCTCGGGAACGTTCTGACCGCGGCAGGGAGAAGGTCGGGAGGCGTTTCGATTCAGCGAACTCGCTTTCTGAGCTGAAAACCGAGATGTGGAAACACGACGCCGGTCGGGGGGGGGGGGGTGAAAAAAAAGAGAAAAACACCTTGAGGCTGCGTGCGACCTTTCGTGCGACGCCGCTGTTGGTCCGCAGGTGGCGCTTGTATCCCCAAGGGAGCTTGCCTGTTTTTTTTAAATTTGTTTTTATTTTAAAAAAGTTTTTGGATGCGTTCCGCGAGGCTTTCTCGACAGCGGAAATTCTGCTCTTGCGGCAGTCTCTGTCTGGGAATTTCTCCAAATCAAATATCCCTCCCCCCCCCCAAAAAAAACCCTCAAGTTCATTAAACTGCAGCGAGCCTGGATTTTTTTCAGCCGCAGTTTTGGTGAGCGCCGCTCTTAATGAACTCATTAAACCCGGAAACCGTGACAAACAGGAGCGCAAGGGCTGTGTGAGAGGCTGTGGCTCGCTGAGGGTCACAGAGGTGAAGTTGTTCGGCTTGAGGGACGATCCGATGTCTCCCGCGCCGGTGAGAAGCCACTTCAGGGCCCAAAGGCCCCTCCCGCTGTCCTTTCCAAACCGATCCCTCTCTCTCTCTCTCTCTCTCTGAAGTCGAATCTTTCAGTGTGTGAAAGCGCATTAAGGAGGCTTCAGATTCAGAGCATGACCAGCTAGCACGGCCAGTTAAGGCTAATTTATAATCCGTCGCTCAGCGCTTTTGACGAGTGTCGGTTGGGGGGGAAAAAACGACATATTTTCAACTGATAAAAGTATAGCTTGACACCTCTTCTCAATGTTGCGCACGTGTAGAATTTTTGCACGGTCATATTTTGTCCCGGAGTGTGCGGGGGGACGGTTTGTAAACGTAGACAAAAACGGTCAAGAGTTTGGCGTCTCGTTACCATGGAGACAACAGAACCCTTCCCACAGGCCTTCGCTGCAGTGTAAATGCTAAAAGTCATGTGACACTTGACATCTAGCTGCTTGCATTTTACCTGGCGGAACAATAACCGAATTTGCTTTCGAGATCGATAGGCATTTGCTTTCAACAATCCAGCCCCTTCAGGTAACTGAGTGGGAGGTAGGGGGTAGGGGGAAGGGAGTAGGGAGTGGGCATATTGAGCAGTTTAATTGGGCGCTGCTATGAGTCTGTGCTGAAATGGTTCGAGGCGGTGCGTGTGCACCCACCCGTTCCCACAAGGCAGGACAGCGTTTCATTTCGGGGAGCCGTCTGTCTCCTGTCTTTTTTTTTTTTTTTTTTTGACAGGCGTGTGTGCGGGCACTCCCACCGGCCTGGGGCTTAGCGCTTCGCTTCCTTTGAAGTGATCCATCTTGCGCAGCTACACTGTCTTCCTTGATCTTCCCTCACAAATTCCCCCCCCGGCCAGTCCCCCTCCCAAGGCCGACGATGGCTGTATTTAGGCAGGTTCCCTCATCCAGGGAACTCGATTCTCACCTCAGTGATCCAATTAAGATTTGCACTAATGCCATGGTAGTGCAACTCTTAACAGTTAGTGTCTTTTTTTAAATTGATTTTCTATTTATTTATTGTGCCATAATAATTTTCATTCAGCCTTTTATACACTTTATGCTCTCATCCAATACAGGCTGCATTTTTTTTTTTTTTGTTGCATAAACTCTATTTATTTAGCTGGATATTGACTGAAGCAATCGAGGGTTAAATGTTTTTTTACAGCACTGACCCACCTGTAGAATCAAACCTGCAACCTCTCCCTCGCAAGTCCAGTTCCCTTTCCGCTGTACTGCACTGCCGGACTGTGCTGCTGCCAGTGTTCCATAAGTGACTGAACCGCGATCCTACGTTGGTAGATGGAAAGCAGAAGAATTTATCTGTTCCTTTTGGTGGTCCATTCTTTAGAGACGTGTGGTTTTTGCGTGACATTGATGATCCAGAGGGTTTAAGTGGCATTTTGAATGGCACAGCATTACGGAGTCAAGTGGCTGGGATTAATTGGGAATCATTGGCCGGGATTAATGGGAATCATTGGCCCGGGATTAATGGGAATCATTGGCTGGGATTCATGGGAATCATTGGCCCGGATTAATGGGAATCATTGGCCCGGGATTAATGGGACTAACTCTGGAGTAATTTAGGGATTGTCGCAGCATGTCTTTTTGTGTACCGCGGCGATCTTCCACTCGCGATCGCAAAAAAATGCGCCGTGTGCAAAAAGGGAAAAAAAGAAAAAAAGATCCCTAACGTAACTGACTTGGCAGCAGCCCTGTTTTTTTTCCTTTCTCGCGTTCTGTGTTCTTCTTTTAATGACGCCGACGTGCGCCAAGATCCTGCGGCCAGCTGGAAGGTGATTGCTGTGACTTTTCCCAACGCCGCCTCGGGCTCTGCCACATCCAGCCCGAAAAAGTGTGTCAAATATCTCATCGTCTCTCTTCCCTCTGTTTGTAATTTATGGCTGGTACGTGCAGATTTAGAATCGCGTGCGGTCGCCTCAGCGTGTTGGGCTACGTGCCGCTGCATCGGTGAGGCCTCCTCGTGCCGCGTCATTGGCCCGCGCGCGGTAATGCTGGGTTGTGAAACCTGCCCCGTTAGCATCGCGCGGCCTTGTTGTTTGCGTTTGAGTTATTACAGGCAAGCGCCCGGAGGCGGGTTCTCCGTGAAACGCCTAGATGTGTTTGGACTGTGACGGATTTCTCCCGGGACCTTGTGTTACCCTTCTGCCCCGCCGGATGATGGCGGGTTATTTTCGTTTGACTGCGGTCCGGCGTTTGCGGAAGCGCGGCTTCGGGTTGCGCGAGTGCGGGGCGAACCGCGTCGGCCCCTCGGGCCGAGGTTCTCGACTCGCGGACCCCCCGACGACGAGGAAAGATTCGGGAGCGCTTTTACCCTTGGCCCGCAAATGTGTTTCGAAACCCTGTCCTGCCGAGCCTTTTCATCCTTTCGCGCTTCGGAGCGCTCGGGGCCGCGAGCCTCGACCGCACGCTCTGCGGAAGGATTCGCTGAGAGCCGCGGCGACGGCGCAACCGGGCTCTCCAGCGAGCGTGACAACGCTATGGCGATGATCGGATGCCGCCGTCGTGCTTCACTGACTCGCTCACTTTCCCTCTTCTCTCTCTCTCTCTCTCTCTCTCGAGGCTGGGACTCCCTGAATAGCAGGGACAATGGACTCACTCACTCACTCTCTCTCTCTCTCTCTCTCTCTCTCTCTCTCTCTCTCTCTTCCCCCACTTTTCTCACTCCATCCCTCCCTCTCTCTCTCTCTCCCTGGTGACTAGGGGCTCCGAAGTGAACCAGGTTCCCTTTTATGGGGAACCTCAGCCGTACGAAGACCACGAGCTCAACTGCCCCAACCGCCATTTTACCCCCCCCCCCCCCAGCGCGTGACGGCCGGGGACGCCTCCCGCCATCGGCTCCCCTTTCAGAGCGGGGCGCGTTTCGGGCGGGGCCCCTCGCCGCGTCATCGCGTGCCGAGAGCACGTAGAGACGCACGAGAAAATTACAGGCTGCTGAATAATTGGTTGTAATTGCAAATTTTGACGAGCGGACGGAAAACGGGCGTCGTGATGATCGAGATTGTCTTTAAGCCGTCCTCTCCCTCTTCAGACTCCTTGGAGACTGCTCGGTCCCGGGGGTTGAGGGTTTCTCACTTGGCTTTTGTCACGGGGGCCAGTCCTCCCCTCCCCTTAGAAAATCCCAGTTTAAACCAGGCCCAATCTGGTTGTGTGGTTTTGATGTGTGTGTGTTGTGGGAGAGTGGGTGTGGTGTGTTGGAGTTGAGGTGTGTTGTGTGAGTGTGAGTGGTGTGTGTGTGCGTGTAGTGTGTAGGTGTGAGTGTGTGAGTGTGTGAGTGTGTGAGTTGAGTTTTGGTGGTGGTGATGATGAGTGAGGTGGTGAGTGAGTGGTGATGTGGGTGAGTGTGTGTGTGTGTGTTGTGTGGTGTGGTGTGGTGGGAGGAGTGTATGTGTGTGTTTGTGCATTTTAGGGATGGAGGGAGGTTCCCCTGCAGCCCCCCAGCCTGTCGGGCTGTAGTATCAGCCTCCTGTACAGGGGCGTGCCTCCAGAGACAGTTGGAGCAGAACAGGGCTGAAGCGCAGTTTTAATCACAGCCTCAGGGGGGCGCCGCGCTGCTCGGTCTCTCTCTCTGCCTTCCCCTGCCTGCTGAAGCGCTGAGACGCAGAGGGCCCCACAGGGCAGAGGGCAGAGGAGTGTGCTCTCTCTCTCTCTCTCCCTCCCTCTCTTTCTCTCTCTCTCTCTCACTCTCCTCTTTGTCTGTGTCTCTCTCTCTCCCTCCCCCTCCCTCTCATTCCACTCTTTGTCTAGGTCTCTCTCCCTTTCTCTCTCGCCCGCGCCTCCCTCTCTCTTTACCTGAGGCAGACGCGCAGCTGTCTCTTTGTATCACAGAACCCCGCTCTGACACGGAAACTCACGGAAGCACCGGGGCTGTGGGCCCGCCCTGGTAGGCAGTGGTACGCGCCTCCACTGTTGTTCTAACACACCTCAGTGTGCTTAATCTGAGGGGCATTTTGAAATATCCCCCTCTTAAAATAAATGCGCTGCTTGTTTCTGCCATACTTACGGCTGACTTTCACATTTCTCAGCCTGTCACTCCGGGCTTTGTGTGATTCAGCTCAGGCAGCATTCAGATTTGGCATTCAGCCCTACAGTCATTTGAGCTGCGTGTGTGTGTGTGTGTGTGTGTGTGCGCATGTGTGTTTCTGTGTGTGTGTGTGTGTGTGTGTGTGTTTGTCTGTCTGCGCTTGTGTGTGTGTGTGTGTGTGTATGTGTTTGTGTGTCTGCGCTTGTGTTTCTGTGTGTGTGTGTGTGTGTATGTGTTTGTGTGTCTGCGCTTGTGTGTGTGTGTGTGTGTGTGTGCATGTGTGTGCGCTTGTGTTCCTGTGTGTGTGTGTGTGTGTGTGTGTGTGTGTGTGTGTGTTTGTGTGTCTGCGTGTGTGCGTATGTGTGTGTGTTTGTGCGTCTCTGTTTGTGTGTGTGTGTGTGTATGTGTGTGTGTGTCTGCGTGTGTGCGTATGTGTGTGTGTGTTTGTGCGTCTCTGTTTGTGTGTGTGTCTGTGTGTGTGAGTGTAGGCGCATGTGCGAGGTATGTATTTTCAGAGAGCTGTCTAGTAAAACAAAGACTCGACTAGATAAACGATCCCCTTCTCAAAGGGGCTTAAGCCCCCGCTGAGCATGTAGGGCGGTCTGTGGCAAGCAAAGATGCTGCAGGCTTTAGCAAAGACCCGACACGTGTAATTCTGCATGTTACGCACAAGCCGTCAGAGTAGATCGATTGTTGCGAGACGCAGCCTCGTTACAGCGATTGCGTTTTTCTCCCCCAGTTTGTATTACTAGTAAAGTACTGAGTATTGAGGCTAGTGAACGCGCGTCCACTGACTCGGTAGACGTAAAACCCCGCTTAACTCTACGTCAGAACGCACAGCATTGCAACTTTATTTCACGTTGTGCTGATGAATGGCGAGAGCTGGGGTGGTGTATCGGTGACTCTGAACGAACACGCTCGAATAACCCCTTACCGAATGAAGGTGTGAGTGTTTATTTGTAGGCCGGCTCAGCCCCGTGCATTGATATCAATGTAATTAAAGCTCGACCTTGAATCCGTAGAGCCCGCCTTTTGTGTGACACGTTGAGTGTGACAGCGTTGAAGCTACGTGGCGCTCAGGGTAGCGCGCGCCCGAAACAGTCTCCGCTAATTCGACCGGGCGTTCAAAATGCTGCGTCGCCGGCCTGCGACACCAGGCTTCAAACCCCGCCGCATCGCCATGCAGACTTCGCGTCCGTCTGGCGGATTTGGCTATCGCGCGTTCTGTGGGGCGCGTGATCTTCGACGGGCGACAGAGGGGGCGTCATTTTCACGATTTTGGCCATCAAGGGTCTGCTAGCCAGCTGCAAACGGGCAGAAGTTGTATCGTCGGGATCCATGTGTGTGGACTCTTTGACTTTCACGTTGGTATCAATTTGAAAAACCTAACCCTTTTAATACTAAAGAAATGCCACGCCTGTGCTACACGTTCTAAAACAAGCACGAAACCGTCCAGACCCACGGCGCAGCTGTACAAAGTGTCATGAGTAAAACCTGGCTAACTATATAGCTAGCTAGCTAGCTATGGCATGTCCTCACCTCTGTAACATTATTTGTTGTGTCCATACATCTGTATCGGTGGTACGCGCTAACTAGGTTAACTAAAGTAGGCGAAACGCTAACATCTGAGGCCTGACCCCTAACGCTGTATAATGTGAGTTTTGTCAGAGGAAGCTAGCGCTGTTGACCCTAACACAGTATAATGTGAGTTTCGTCAGAGGAAGCTAGCGCTGTTGACCCTAACGCTGTATAATGTCAGTTTCGTCAGAGGAAGCTAGCGCTGTTGACCCTAACGCTGTATAATGTCAGTTTCGTCAGAGGAAGCTAGCGCTGTTGACCCTAACGCTGTATAATGTCAGTTTCGTCAGAGGAAGCTAGCGCTGTTGACCCTAACGCTGTATAGTGTGAGTTTCGTCAGAGGAAGCTAGCGCTGTTGACCCTAACGCTGTATAATGTGAGTTTCGTCAGAGGAAGCTAGCGCTGTTGACCCTAACGCTGTATAATGTCAGTTTCGTCAGAGGAAGCTAGCGCTGTTGACCCTAACGCTGTATAATGTCAGTTTCGTCAGAGGAAGCTAGCGCTGTTTACTTTCTCTCGGGCTCTTCTTTAAGCCTCCTCCTCCGCCGTCGCTCTCCGAAAACATCTCTGCGAGGATGTCTCCTCTCCCGACCCCAATTGACCCGAATTTCCTGCGGGGGAGCTCTCTTTACTTCGGTTTACCTCTGTAGTGTCTGACCTGCCCCAGAGTAAACTCGGGGCGGCGGTCCGTCTGACGCAGGCGTTCGAGCTGCTGCCGTTTGAAGTGCCGCTGGTCTGGTGGAAGCGTGGGCCCCCGCGCGGGTCCCTCGGGGACGCGAGAGCGGCGGCGGTATCCTTCGTTTGTTCGCGCGGGTGACAGGGGGGACGCCGAGGAGCCCGGGGGCCAAAGTGCCGAGTCAGCGCCTCCATTGCCCCCTTCGGCCCTGCTGTTCAGGGAGTCCCAGCCTCGAGTGAGGGAGTGAGGGAGTGAGGGAGTGAGGGAGTGAGAGGAGTGAGAGAGTGAGAGAGTGAGAGAGTGAGAGAGTGAGAGAGTGAGAGAGTGAGAGAGTGAGAGAGTGAGAGAGTGAGTGAGAGAGTGAGAGAGGGAGTGAGAGAGTGAGTGGACTGAGTCTGTCTGTTTGTGTATGTGTGAGTGTGTGAGCGTGAGTGTCCATTGTCTCTTCGGCCTTGTTGTTCCTGGAGTCCGGCCTTCCCAAAGAGAGAGAGAGAGAGAGATAGAGAGGACTGCACGGCAAAAGCAACAGAAACAGGAAAGAGCCGTTCAGCTCCGCCAGCGTAACGCATCATCACCCGCCACGGTCTCGGGAAGGCGGTGATTTACCGAGCGGGGCCGCCGTCTGCGGCCATCTCTCCGGGCGGCCGGGTTTTTAAGCGGGACTCAGCTGGAACGCAAACAGCCTTTTCGGCAAAGGGCTCGGGAGGCCGGCGAAGCAGTAACGAGCCGCGAGGGGGAGTTTCCTGTCCCGCCGCGGCCGTATCCCGTTCCCCTCTGTGTTTTTGTTCCCCCCCCCCCCCCCCCACTTCCCCCCGAGTCCTTCAGCATCAGCAGAAAGAGAAGCGGCGGTCATCTTGTGCCAGAGAGCAGCCCACGTCGGATCTGGCCGCCGTTGCCGTCGCTGGGCCTTTGAGAGGGGTCGCCGCCGCCGCCGACGAGGGGCTCGGCGCGTTTCGAATCGCCGTCCGACAGCTTAGCAACTCGCCTCCGACGGCAACAATGGAGGGCCGTCGCCGGGCGCCGGGGCCCGCCGGGTCGCCCGGGCCGCAGTGAAAGCCGTCGCTATTGAGCGAAGCGTGAAAAGGACGCGCTTAGCATAATCGCAGGAAGCCGGCAGCTGCGTTGCCCCAGTTTCTGCTTTTCAGACTCGGCAAACACTTCTTAAATGTTCTTTTCAAAAGACTGTATGTTAATGTTTCAAAGCGCCCGGATTAAATCGCTTTCAGCGGCACGAAAACATATGAGCTAACTTTTTGAGTTCGTTGAGTTCATCGCCCTAATGTGACTGATAACGTTTGAAGTGTATCGACATGACAATCAATCCCTTTATGTTCCAAGAAAGTAATTAACTCTCCTGAAAAATGATAAACATTGCCTTTTGGCAATACGTTTTGTGCTGATAACGGATTTCAAAGCTTGCTGCCCTTTACCGTGTTTGTTCAGTTAAACAATCGCAATCTAAGATGTTTAATTTCGTGCGTGCTGTTCGATAGAGTGAGCAGGAGATTGAAACGGCCGTGACTCCCAACTGACAGTAGTTTACGTTATTGTACGTTGGATAAATGGTAAATGGACTGCATTTATATAGCGCTTTTATCCAAAGCGCTTTACAATTGATGCCTCTCATTCGCCAGAGCAGTTAGGGGTTAGGTGTCTTGCTCAAGGATAAAAGCGTCTGCCAAATAAATGTAATGTAATGTTATTGTCTTTCCCTCAAAAGTGAACTGGGGCTTAAGGATTTACAGCGCAAAGGAATGACGCTGCAATTTCGCGAACCTTTGACGCCGGCGATTCGCGGCGGAGCGAGAAATGCGAACCGTTCGTACCAGTCTTCTCGGACGCCGGCCCGAAACGTTTGCGCTCGGTCGCGGCGTAAACCTTTCGGAGCGGGTGGAAGCTGGACGTCTGCCATTTTACTGTAAAACAGGTTTTAGCATTCACTCATCACTGGGTTAAGAACAGGTTCTTGCTCTTTGCGCTAGGATTGTTAGCTATTTTATTTTTCTTGGCGGTTGCAAAGCAATTACAGAGCATTTAGAATAATAATAAGTGTTCCTAAACTGCTCAGGGTATATTATATGGTTAACGTATATTTACGACCCTCGAGAGAAACTGAGCATGTGACCTTGCACAGCCCATTGTATTTCTCCACCGTTCAGTTCTCCGCGCTAGGCACAGTCAGTTGTTTTTGCTCCTTCTAGAAAACCAGCGCAGACGTAATGATGGAGTAATTGTGTGGTCTTTTCATGTGTTCCTGTGGCAACACGTTCGCTGGAATTGGGGGTGGGGGATCAGGCCTCTGCTGCAGTTAATGCCAAGGGTGCAATTAGGACGTTGCTTGGGCTAAGTGGAGCGATGCCGGTTCGCTCCGCATTCACACGTGCCACACCTATATAGAAAGCAGCCGTCTGTGAAATCACAGACGGCTGCCAGCCTGCGTGTGCATCTCTGCGGACGTCCCTGTTGTGTATGTTTGTGTGTGTGTGTGTGTGTATTTGTGTATGTGTGTGTTTGTGTGTGTGTGTATTTGTGTGTTGTGTGTGTGAGTTTTGTGTGTGTTTTTGTGTTGTGTTTGTGTGTGTGCGTTTGTGCGTGTGCGTGTGTGCATTTGTGTGTGTGTGTGTGTTGTGTGTGTGTGCGTGCGAGTGTGTGTGTGTGTGTTTTGTGTGTGTTTTTGTGTTGTGTAACTCTGACTCTTGTACACTGGAATCTGGGGGCCCCCAGTTCATTAGCCTTTGTCGTTTTGACGGGAAACGGCTCGGTGGGCACATCCCTCTGGCGAGCGAGTCATCGCCGCCCTTTGACCTGTCGGGGTGAATCAGCCTCCTCTCGGCTGCTCTCCGTCGCCCCTCTTTCTCGCCCCGTCTTTGCCACGGGAGCGGCGGTCTGCAGGTGGTGAAAGTGTCTGGCCCCCCCATCCCTCCCCCCCCCCCCGCCCTCACAGTTCCAGCTCCGGAGGTCTGCCTTTGAAACCCCGGGACTTATTCACGAGCACCAGGCCTTTTCCCAGGTGCCCCGGGTGCAAACCGCTGACCGAGCCAACTTGGCATGCCGCTTCCCGCCGGACCGGCAGCCTCGTTCGGCCCGGTGTTACCCAGAACCCCCCCCTCCTTCCCATCCCCCCACCCCCCCCCCCCCCCCCGCCCCCCTCGGCTGCTGAGAGTTCGCTGAGCCGGGTCAGGTGTATCCCCTCCGGAGCGCACACGTGCGGGGCGCTCTGATTTCGGCGCAGATCCGGTTACCCGGAGGGATCGGCGCGGGGGCGAGCGGGAGGACAAAAGGGCTGCGGTCTCCAGAGCCGTCTCTCCGCGCTCGTCCGTCTCACCTGCGCATGCGCGTAGCCGTGCGACCCAGCGCCTGTGTAAAGGAGACATGGGCACAGACTCCCCCCCCCCCCTTTTCTTTTGTTAGGGCTTTAACTAAATGTAACGTTGACTACATTTAGGCCTTTATGAACCCTGGTACATTGGAGGAACCCGCCAAAAAAAAGAAAACATTTCTGGCACCTGCTGCTGAAAGGCTTCTGAAGCCGCGCTGCCCTTTTTGTGATTGTTTTCGCTTTAAACAGGAACAGTAGGCGATCTCCGAGTTCACTCCGTGTTCTTTGGGTGGAAACTCCCCGCTGTTTGCTCTGGACCGCGCTCGCCGAGTTCCCACCGATTTCCCGCCGTCCTTATCACACTTCCTGCCGCTTGCGCTCTGCTCGCGAAATTGCCGGCTGGCTTACCGCGTTTTTGCCAGCGGCTGTTCCCTCTCCGAACGGCACAGGCCCCGCCCCTGTGTGGCGCGACCTGCCAAGTGCACGACCCACACAATTAAGGTAATGCTGATCTATTGTTTGGCCTGGGTCGCTCTTTAAATGTATCTGATTTAATGCTATTCGGTTTAAGTTGCTGTAACGTTCGTTGGGAGTCGCGGCGCGAGCACGTGACCTCGGGGCTCGTTTCCCTCGGTCCCTGCGGAAATTTTCCCGTGAGTCCCTCCGCGGCGGATGGCGGCTCGCTCCCCTTGCTGTGACGTTTTAATGCGTCGGCCGCCCCCACGACTGCTCCTCCTCGGGGGCAGGCGAGAGAGACTCCCTTTTATGAATTTAAAAACATCAATCAAGTCCCCTTCAATCTCCTTAACAAAGCCTGAAGAGATTAAGTATCATTTGCATTTCCTCTTAACTTCTACTTTTCATACCAAGAACCAGTTTAGTTGCCCTTCTTTGGACTTTTTCCAGAGCCTTCTTATAGCATAGTTCCCCAAACTATGTTAACTGGGCAAAAATCCATTAGACTTCATCAAAGAGGTCCAGAACTGCAGATTGTCATTCTTCTTGACACCAAGAGAGCAGTATTGTGTTCTAGTTTATGAAACAGTCAACCCTCTTCCCTGAAGCCTGTCCTCAGCGCTCTGAGAGACGGCGCTGATCTTAGGCGCCAGCGGTGAGCCGGACGGATGAGGAGCCCACGAGTTCACGCAGCGATGGCGAATATGGAGTCGGCCCCGGCACCGCCCTGCGCCGCAGGCACTCTGTACTTCACCGATCCAAGCGCTCGCATACTTGTCACGGTGCGGTTTCCGGCTTTCCCCGAGCATCATTTTAATACAGAGTAGCATCATGGTTAGCTTGCACCTGTAGGTTGTAGGTTCGATTCTCAGGTGGAGCACTGCCATTGTCCCCTTTACCAGGGTATTTAATCTGAATCCAGCTTCTGTTGTATGAAATCAATGCGAAAGCTGTGTCAATACCCGTGGAGAGCAGCCCCTGCTCAATACCTTAAATGTAAATGAAGTGTAACCCCTGCCCACCCGACGTGTGTTGCTGCCGTGCATTAAAAAATGTGTCTTAAAAGTACATAGCGATGCAAACGGACCTATCGAGAAACAAAGAGAGTATCCAGCACTGCAGCAATCCTGGAAATGAAAGCCTGTAAGGGCGCAGTCTCCTATGTGACCTGACAGGATCTTCCACACGCTGACAACTCTCTATGTAAATAAATACTTCATAATACTCATGTGGAATGTACCTTCTGCTAATTACCACTTATGGCGTCTTAGTGTACTGACAAAACTCAGCCTGAAAAGTCTGTTGCAGTTTGCTTTTGTTAATCCTTTTTATGAATTTAAGAACATCAATCAAATCCCCTTCAATCTCCTTAACAAAGCCTGAAGAGATTAAGTATCATTTGCATTTCCTCTTAACTTTTACTTTTCATACCAAGAACCAGTTTAGTTGCCCTTCGTTGGACTTTTTCCAGAGCCGTCTTATAGCATAGTTCCCCAAACTATGTTAACTGGGCAAAAATCCATTAGACTTCATCAAAGAGGCCCAGAACTGCAGATTGTCATTCTTCTTGACACCAAGAGAGCAGTATTGTGTTCTAGTTTCTGAAAGAGTCAGCCCTCTTCCCTGAAGCCTGTCCCACATCGGTCAGCGCATTGCCTCTGCTGAGGGGGCGGCCTGGAGCGCGCGGTGCAGCGGCCTAGCCGCAGTCCACACGCCTCCCATTGTCCTCCTCCGAACCCAGATACCGGTTACCATGCCGGCTGTTATATCAAGCTACCTTGGAAAAATCCCGCCGGGCAGTTTTTTTTTTCTAAAGGTTCGGCCGTGCGCTTTTGTAACAACTCAGATGAATGGGGACAGCGATACCCCCGATTTAGTTCTTTCTTAACTCGCTAGGAGACGTTGACAAATTGCGCTTTGAAGCAGAACTCCGTGTCCTGGAATTGTAGTGAAAGCTTATATGCTGTTCTCCTCGCTGTTTGGCATTTAGGGCTGTACTGTAACGCTTCATGTGGGACAGTGAACATTGCAAATATCAACCAAGTTAAACTATGCGGTTGTTCCCTGCACTTGGAACGGTACTTCTCTCTAGGGTTTTCGACACACTTGTTCCTGGTTATGGGTATACACTTTGTTGTACGTCGCTCTGGATAAGAGCGTCTGCCGAATGCCTGTAATGTAATGTAACCAGCCTCACTGCTCCATGTTCACGATGGGCTTCTGGGTCTCCAGATTAATTTTGAATACAAAGGGCTAATCATCTGGAGAAGGTAACCTGCTCATAGAAGGTTTCCACTTCTTTACATAGGCTTTATAGTAATTTCGCATATGCTTACCTAGAGCAACTATCTCAGATGGTATTTATTTACAGGCAAGCCATTTACACGGCTGCATATTTTACTGAATTCAGGTTAAATACCTAGCTCAAGTACCTTGCTCAAGTACCTTCTTCAAAGTACGTCAGCTCCACGTTTGGGAATTGAATGCACAACCTTTGAGCCTCGGGCCCAGTTCCCTAACCACGATCCTGCCCTGCCGCTCATGTGAGTAGTTTTTCAGATCTCTTTAATATTCCGGTAGCTTCCATTTTGCTTAACCAGCAGCCGTGGGAATGGAAGCGGCGGCGGGTTCAGCCAGCCGCTGGCACTGCCGAACTTGGCCCGCGGTCGCGGCGCACGGCTCCCGCTAATCTCCGTCTCCCAGGGTTCCTGTTCCGAGACGCCGTGGCAACGGGTTGCCGGGCCGACGCTGTTTACCTTTTCCGCCCCGAGAGGAAGCGGGAGCGGGAGCCGTCGGCGGCGGGGGAGGGAGGCGCGCGGACTGGGGTGTGCGCTGCTCTGCTGCGGCCTGCCTGCTCTCCGCTTGCACGCGGCGCTCCCTGTTACTGTTCCTTATCCTGCCAGTACCCCCCCCCCGAAAGTAGCAGATTTTACTCACTGCTCTGTTAAAAGTCCAATTAACCCTTCATATGCCTAACGGCATTTCCAAAAGGCCACACCCCTTCCTTTCAGTTCCGCTCGTTGGCTCTCTGCTTTAATGGTGGGACTTGACATGCACGTTTAGTGACACATTAATATGATGCTGTTACATTTGTCGTTTCATATTTTTATTATAAGTATACGTACACACATCTTTAATATTTTACTATTGATTGATCCGTTTTAGTACAGTTAGTTCGAATAAACTATATGTAAAGTGTTTTAAAAGAAAATCAGGTCATTTTGCACACCACATCTTAAAGGGCATTGTCTGTCCTGCATTAATATTGTGGGTGGGTAACTTGTGAACTGTGAGAGAATAAAAAAAAATGGCAGCTGCATTTTTATATTTGGAAATATGCATACTGCTTCAAATTATTGTAGACGCAAGCAAAAAATATTTAGGTGCAGTGTACCTTGTGTCCTGCACTCAGGGATTCGGTTTCCGTTATTTGCCAGAAATGCAACCTAAAAAAAAAACCTGAAAGCACCTGCAGGCTAAATATAGAGTTTTATTCTTTAGAATTCATTCCAGAAAAAGATGAGTGAATGCTCTCTCATTTTAGTTGATGAGAAATGAATCGAATGAGAAATGCACGGGAACAATGCATGGCCTGTTCAGTTTGTTTTCTTTTCGAATTCTTATTTATGCTCCTGGCTATAATTTGCTAAATTGTTCTTTTCTTCTACTAACTTTGGACGTTTATTGTGAAGTAAAGCCAAACTGTTTTCTGAACATGTTGAAACAACTTTTTTTGTAATCATCCAGTACACCCTAATTAGCCGCCTCATGGATAATTTTTGAGTGCCTAAGTCATCTTCCTGGGGATTTCCAACCGATATTTCGTGACGGTTGCCTGAACCGCACAGATTTAAAGTCATTTTGTGATGCGAATGTAAATATTTGTTATTATCATTAGTAGTAGAAATATAATGCATTTCATATTCATTTGGGTCATATGTGATATATTGCCTAAAGGAACTGGCACCCCCAAACACTGGCCATCGGTCTGAAATTAGCTTCCATAGGGGTGAGAGCCTTGGCTAACGGATGACTAATGAAATCCGGCTCGCTCGATTCGCTTTCCCGCCTTTAATAAGAAGAGCAGCTATTGGCCCTGGCTTTGGGCGTCCGGAATAACGGGCACGGAGGCCGCTGCTTGGTCCTCTGGCTGGTCCGGGGATCCTTTCCTGTACCGCGGTGTTTGCTGACGGCTTTCAGAGCTGACGGTTTTTACGTGACCTTTTATGAGAGTCAGAGTGCCTCTCTGGGCTGCGCGCGGAGGTAATGCCGCGTGCCGACCGCCTCTTACTGGGGTTGGGCTGCGTTTACGGGATCTCGCACCGTGCAGCGGTATCGGCTGGTTTCAACCGACGGTTTTTTATACGACCTTTTTTATGTGAGAGTCAGAGCGCCGTCGGTTTCACGGCGCCTTTGCTCTCGCACCCTCCCCCGCTATCGCGGGCGCCTCTTTGCCGTTTCAAGGTCGGCACGCGCACACAGCCGTGACGCACGAACACTGAGATTCTGACACGGTCCTTCGAAAATAAAGATAAGGGGGGGGGTTTTCTTTCGCCGGGAGAAGCTGGATTACGGCCGGCAGCCATCTTGAAGGCCTGGAGCCTTTGTTATTTGGGTCATAATCCGCACTCCCATGCACTCGCCTACTGACACAAGGAGGCTAATCCTTTGTGCGAGATATCTGTCACTTCCGAGCTTCGTTTTTTCATATTTCATAATTCATGCGTACACCGGCCTCTACACAGTGCTCAGTGCCGTCAGTTAGAAGCTGTAGAGTCTTATTCTTGGAAAAGGCTGTGGCGATATATTTATTTGTTTATTTTTTGTTTTGTTTTGTATATGTGATTCCCTTAGTATGGTTTTCGGATTATTCCCCCACCCCCCCCACGACCTCACTTAAGGCCCCGGAGGGGGTCTGCTGTTTTGGCAGCCCCCTCCTCGTTTGGGCACCACACGGCTCAGCCCGTCCGTCGTCGGAATGTCACCGAACCCCTCGGCTCGTCTCGCGACGGATTGGTCGCTCCGATCCGCACGCCGTTTTACCGCCAGCGTCCGTCTGGGTCGCGGCAGCGCCGGATTTACGAGGCCCGCTCTTCCCCGCTTCCAGAAATATCCGGCTCTGGAGAATTTCAAAGTAAGCTTGAAAGTTTGGCTACCCAGGCACACATGCACACACACGCACACGCACACGCACACACACACACACACACACACACACACATACACACACACGCTGCAGAAGGTCAAAGCCACTCGAAATGCCACATAAGCTCCTCATCCGTTTTTGACAGCTATAAAAGACTGCCAGCTCTCATCCATTGTAATTTTATCCAGTCACTTTTTAAAGATATTTCTCTTTCTCTCTTTCTGTCCTCTTTCTCCACCCTCCCTCTCTTTCTGTCCTCTCTCTCCACCCTCTCTCTCGCCTCTCTCACAAACAGAAGATCTTTATGTTTCTGTCAGGGTGTTAAAGATGTTGCACAGACCTGTCATGTGACCACCTGAGACCTGTAAGGAGAACAAAGTGCGGAGCCTGCAGGTCTTGTAACTTTCTCACAGTGCTATGGTCACGTTCTCAAAGCACTAGCATAATGTTCCCTCAGTGCTAGCGTGACATCCTTGCAGTGCTAGCATAATGTTCTCACAGTGCTATGGTCACGTTCTCAAAGCACTAGCATAATGTTCTCTCAGTGCTAGCGTGACATCCTCGCAGTGCTAGCGTGACATTCTCGCAGTGCTAGCATAATGTTCCCTCAGTGCTAGCGTGACATTCTCGCAGTGCTAGCATAGTGTTCCCTCAGTGCTAGCGTGACATTCTCGCAGTGCTAGCATAATGTTCCCTCAGTGCTAGCGTGACATTCTCGCAGTGCTAGCATAATGTTCCCTCAGTGCTAGCGTGACATTCTCGCAGTGCTAGCATAATGTTCCCTCAGTGCTAGCGTGACATCCTTGCAGTGCTAGCATAATGTTCCCTCAGTGCTAGCGTGACATCCTTGCAGTGCTAGCATAATGTTCTCTCAGCACTAGCATAATGTTCCCTCAGTGCTAGCGTGACATCCTCGCAGCACTAGCATAATGTTCTCTCAGCGCTAGCATAATGTTCTCTCAGCGCTAGCATAATGTTCTCTCAGCGCTAGCATAATGTTCCCTCAGTGCTAGCGTGACATCCTTGCAGTGCTAGCATAATGTTCTCTCAGTGCTAGCATAATGTTCTCTCAGTGCTAGCATAATGTTCTCTCAGCGCTAGCATAATGTTCTCTCAGCGCTAGCGTAGTGTTGTAACAGCACGTCGGTGTTGCTGGGGTCGGAGCATGCAAACTGGGGGCTGATTTCACTTCCTGTGTTTCTGAGGCAGGCGTTGATCCGTGGAGCAGCCTTCCCCAGAAAGCACTTGAGGTGCGTTTGTGTGCACACAGGGCTGAGAAACCCAATGAATCAAAACATTTGAGGTGGTGACACATCTCCATGAGTGGAGTAGATTTGTAGGCCTGATGCCTGAGAGCCAGAGTGCTGCGGCTCTGCGTCTGTTTTCATCCATATCATTATGGGTCCATATCTTTAATCACATTACCGCGCTTGCTAATCAAAGGCCCAGGATGGTTAGTTGCATCGATAACGTGTAAATATCTGGTGGTGATTCAATATTGTTTATATTGTCAGCTATTCAGTGAGTGTCCATTCTTTATCCCATATACTTAACACATCCTTCTGTCCTCTCTTTGTTTGTAACCCCAGGTGGTCATGCATTACAGTACAGGACATCCGTTGTCACATGACTATCCTAGACCCCTCCCCTTAATGAATTTTCAGGAGATGCACTGAAATCGGATTGGACGTAGCTTTTCAATGCTCAGAACACGCAGTTCATTGTCTGTTGGGTCTTTAAAAAAAATGTGTGACGTCGCCCCCTGGCCTTTGTTTCTGCGAGAGTCCTGGCGAGAAGGCACCCCCCTTGCATGTGCTCCCCCCCCCAATCCATCGCCCCTCTGACCGGGAGAGGAATTATGGCACCCCAGGGCCTGACCCCACGTCAACACGCCCCCCCCCGCCCCCCCGCTCCCCGCAAGTGACGAATAGACGTTTGTCTCGCGTCCGCGGCAGCGAATGCAGCCGGTGATTTACGCCCGTGCTGTTTGCGAACTCTGTTTGGACAGCGGCGCAGCGCCCGGACACGCTCGCAAAAAAATACAGCGCCTTTGCGGCGATCCTGCGTGCCGCGTTTTGTGCTCGCTTTTTCGGGGTGACCCTCAACGACGCGACCACAAAATCTGTTCTGCGGCACATTACATTACGTGACATTACAGGCATTTATCCAGAGCGACTTACACAACTTTTTACATAGTATTTTACATTCTATCCGTTTATACAGCTGGATATATACTGAAGCAATTCCGGTTAAGTACCTTGCTCAAGGGTACAATGGCAGTGTCCTTGCCCGGGAATCGAACCTGCGACCTTTCGGTTACAAGCCCAGTAATATCAGCATCAGTAAAGGCGTTCGGTTTTAATGGTCTCATCGGCAGATTTGCACGCTCAAATCTAAACTCAGCTCAAAGCTCCACGCGCTGGTTTTCGTCGGTGCCGTTAGCGCACGCTAAAAGCTTCACGCGGCTTCGAGCGTCGAAGCAACCGAAAGCGCCGAGAACCTCAGAAACGCGTTTCTGCGGCTCGTAATTAAACAAATGGAAAAAAAAAAAACAAGCTTCGTATTTGCGGGAAATCTGAGCGAAGTGTCAAAAAGTCAAACGTGAATCCCGAAGAGCGTGTGCAGACAGAGCAGCCCAGCCGGAGTTGGCCCGAGGTGAGCTCATCCCCCCCCCGCACTTCAAACGGCGGGTGTGTAATTCCAGCCCTGCGTCACCGGGGGGCCCCGCGAGGGCCTTCTTTCTCGCCCCCGCCGCCTCAAAAAAAACCCAAAAACAAAACCGCAGGTCTGAGCCCGATCGGGGCCCGTGCCTGCTCCATTCCGTCATCGTATCGGGGGGCCCGGGATCGAGCCGGGGCCCCCCCCTGCGAGGAAGAAGCCGCTCGCAAACGGCCGACGTGAGGAGGCGCCCCGAGCCGTTTGACGGCCCGCTGCTGTAAAGCCTGCCGCTCGCTCGCCTGGGAGGGAGACCGGGGCTGTGCCAGTTTAACAGCCTCCGAGGAGGAGGAGGAGGAAGAACGACCCTGTCATCATCCTCTGTGACTCACCGCCTCGGCCCCGTGCCAACCGGCGTCATCCCCCCGTCCCCCCCCTCCCCCAATGACCTCACCTCACAGACCCGGGCGGAGCGCGGAATACGCTCCGGAACTTTCCGCAGGTGTCTCTCTCTCTCTCCGCGCCCCGGGAGGGGGGGAGGGGGGCGGAGGGTGCCTGGAACGCGATAGCCAAGGCGGTGTGCGAAGCGCCTTCTCTGGGCCTTATCTCAGGACACTAAAGCAATTAGCCACGCGCTTTATCGTCCCGCGCTATTCTAATGATAACCCAGCCGCTGGAGATGGATCAACACAGGCCTTCCCCCCCCCCCTTCCTGACTTATGCTGTTTTATGCTGTGAAAACCACTGTAAAATGTTAACTTTGAGGCGATTCCTCAAAGTGGGGCATGAGTGCAGTTTACAGAGGCTGCGTATACGCAGAACTCACAATGACTTGTGCTTTCGTACCCAGACCCCACCCCCCCAAAGTGGGGGAGTGACTGTGAGGGCCTCTTACAGCCAGAACGGCTTTTTAAATGAAGCGAAATGGTGTCGGTAAATTATGGTTATATTAATGCATTTAAAGCAGATCCTGTAAAGGGCCATAGATTTCCCTACCGCTGGAATTATGGAAAAGCATAAAAGGTCTCGCATTGCAGCTCAGAAGACTTATGGGGCATTTCACCACAGCTCTTTTGGTGTAAAAAACTTTAATGATGTTCTGTCAAAATGTAACTTTGTATTTGAGAAACATTTTTCGCTCATTTCTGGGACCACCGAGCGTGTGAGGATGTGAGAGTTTAGGCTTGTGTTCCCGCCGGAGCGTTGGATCTGGTATCTCCACGGCTCGTTTCTCATGCTGTCTTCGGTCGATGTCTCAGCAGGAGGATGTGTGTCAGGCCCGCCACACGGAGCTTCGCTTTTTAACGCGTCCTTCCTCTCCGCCGGGGCGCTGCGAGTCGGAACGTGTTCCAGCTCTGTCTCTCGGACACACACACACACACACACACACACACACCCTAAACACGCTCCGAGTTCGATAGACATGGCTCGAAGAGCCTCGGTTAGGTAAAGTAAAACAAAACCCGGCGTGAGAATCTACCTCGGGGACTGCTAGTGTAAATATTGTTCTTCCCTTTTTTTTTTCCTCAGAGCTCTTGCTGGGCGCGCTTGCGCTGCGTGTAATTAAAATCTCAGGAATTCCCTGCTTTGATGAGTGGCCCCTCTAACCGGAGCCGTGCGTCCCCCGCGGTTTCCCATGAATCAGTGCAGGATGTCAGGCAGGAAGCCCCGCTCGCGCCGCTCTGGTTAATGAGCTCGTGTTGTTCTGCCGGAGCCGCGCATGGGAAACTCATTACTCCCGTGATGCCGTGGAAACGAACGCCCTCCCCGCCAGCCGGCCTATTCGGTTGTGTTACCCCACTCTGTCCACTGTTTACCCCACTCTGTCCACTGTTTACCCAACTCTGTACCCTGTTTACCCCTCTCTGTACACTGTTTACCCTCCTCTGTACCCTGTTTACCCCACTCTGTACCCTGTTTACCCCACTCTGTACCCTGTTTACCCCACTCTGTCCACTGTTTACCCTCCTCTGTACCCTGTTTACCCTCCTCTGTACCCTGTTTACCCCACTCTGTACCCTGTTTACCCTCCTCTGTACCCTGTTTACCCCACTCTGTACCCTGTTTACCCCACTCTGTACCCTGTTTACCCCACTCTGTACCCTGTTTACCCTCCTCTGTACCCTGTTTACCCTCCTCTGTACCCTGTTTACCCCACTCTGTACCCTGTTTACCCCACTCTGTACCCTGTTTACCCCACTCTGTCCACTGTTTACCCCACTCTGTACCCTGTTTACCCCACTCTGTACCCTGTTTACCCCACTCTGTACCCTGTTTACCCTCCTCTGTACCCTGTTTACCCTCCTCTGTACCCTGTTTACCCCCCCACTCTGTACCCTGTTTACCCCACCCTGTCCACTGTTTACCCCACTCTGTCCACTGTTTACCCAACTCTGTACCCTGTTTACCCCACTCTGTACCCTGTTTACCCCACTCTGTACACTGTTTACCCCACTCTGTACCCTGTTTACCCCACTCTGTACACTGTTTACCCCACTCTGTACACTGTTTACCCCACTCTGTACCCTGTTTACCCCCTCTGTACCCTGTTTACCCCACTCTGTCCACTGTTTACCCCACTCTGTACCCTGTTTACCCCACTCTGTACACTGTTTACCCACTCTGACCTGTTACCCACTCTGTACCCTGTTTACCCCCTCTGTACCCTGTTTACCCCACTCCTGTACCACCTGTTTACCCCACTCTGTACCCTGTTTACCCCACTCTGTCCACTGTTTACCCCACTCTGTACCCTGTTTACCCCACTCTGTACACTGTTTACCCCACTCTGTACCCTGTTTACCCCACTCTGTACCCTGTTTACCCCACTCTGTACCCTGTTTACCCCACTCTGTACCCTGTTTACCCCACTCTGTCCACTGTTTACCCCCTCTGTACCCTGTTTACCCCACTCTGTACACCCCTGTTTACCTACCCCACTCTGTACACCGTTTACCCCACTCTGTACCCTGTTTACCCCACTCTGTACCCTGTTTACCCCACTCTGTACACCGTTTACCCCACTCTGTACACCGTTTACCCCACTCTGTACCCTGTTTACCCCACTCTGTACCCCATGTACCCCGTTCTGTACCCTGATACCGGTCAGGCCCTCGTAATTCAGCTCGTCTGCTTGGGCCCCGTATCTGCGCCTCTGAACCGGGACGAGGCGAGCCCCGCTCCTTACTCTCCCTGGAGACCCGATATCTCAGAGGTCAGAGGAAAGGCCTTTTATTAGCAGGAGAAAAACGACCTTGGGTGAGACCTTTGAGCGGTGCATGACAAGATAAGTGTGGTTTTATAGATGTTACTGTGGTGGGCGGTGGGTGGGGGCGGCGTGGGTGTTGCTCATGGCAGTAATCGGGTTTGGACCGCGCTGTGGGCAGGTCCTCCCGTGACCTGTCTGCACCCCCTCAGAATTACAACCAGCCTCCAACGGCAGGTAGCCCCCCCCCCCGCCCCCTCTGGGAGTCTCTGAGAAACCCGGCCCTGTCAGCGGTGCTCATCGCTAGCCGCCATCCCTCAAAAGCACACCGCTCTCATTGCGCCGTTAGCCGTACTCAAACAGCGACAGTCGCTAACGCTCTCAGTTTCTCGTCGTTAGGAACGCGCGGCCCTTCAGGTTGGCGAAGGGTCCTCTAAATTAACGCGACCCCCAGGAGCGGATAATGTCTCTCGCTGCCCCCCCCCCCCCCCCCACACCCCCTCCCCTCCCCTGTTTATCAGCGCTCGGCCGCGAGCTAATCCTTCAGCAAACCCGCGTGGCGCTAACGCGCTAGTCCCGAGCTCCCCGGAAAGTCGCCGACGAAAGAAGCCTTTTCAGAGGCGGATTTTGAGTTCCAGCCCCCCCTCGCTTTTTTTTTTAATGGGGCGAGCCGAACCTCCCGGGGCGCTGTGGGAGAGGATCCGCACCCCACCCCCCCAACCCCCACCCCGAGGTGCAGTCGCTGTGTTCGTCGACGTGCTGCTACTTGCCATCCCATTTGAGTTCTCAACAATGAGGGAGAGCGAAGAGAAGGGCTACATTACTGGGTCTGCCTGGAGAGAGTTTCGTTTTAAGTTGACAGCTCTTAATTAGGAGCGGAAAATGGCACGTCATGTTTGGATACGTATTAGCATTACAGTCTTTTATTGATACAAAACTGCAATCAAAATTAATTGAGGGTATATCTTCCTATTGCCTTGGGCGCAGGTGGCCAATCAAAACACTGTTATGGCTACAGCATTTGTGTTAAAGGTCGTAAATAAAGTGCAATTCGTTTCAATTGGCTCGAGCGTGCAATCCCCGGGAAAATATGTTTGTTTCAGGTACCAATGACGCAGCGTTCCTTATGAAACACAGATTTATTTTGGGGCCTTTTTAACCCCGGCTGCATCCAGCCCACCCGCAGGGCTGCCTTTGGGATCCCGCACAAGATCATCAGGGCTGACGTTTGCCGAACGCGCTCCGCCAGCGATACGCGCGGACGCCTGACGACGCCCTCGTGTTTTTCAGAGAAGGAGAGCGGCCCGTCGACGCCGCGGGCCGGCGCGGAGGACGGGAGGCGAGGGAAGGAGCGGCCCGCTCGGACGCCCGCGACGGAGGCCCGGAAGCCCGCGAAGAAAGGTGAGCGGCCGGGCGGAGCGGGCGGAGCAGGCTTAGCTTAGGCTTAGCCCCCTTCCACCCCCCTACCGTGAAAGCAGACCTGCCTCGTAGGTACCCCACGGATACACTGCGGCCCCCTTTTTTTTTTACACCCAGGCTCCGCCTCCTCCTGACGCCCCGGTCCCGTTTCCGTGAGGCGCAGAAACCCCCCCCAACCCCGCGCTCGCCTGCGCGGCCCGGGCGCAAATCAAACGCCACGCCGCCGCTGCGAAAGCTCTGATTTACGCGCTCGTAACAGCGCCCGCGCGAACCCCGTCCCGCGTGACATCACCTCTGCCGTTACTCATTTTGTCGGAGGCAGAGGGCGTGGGTGGGGGGAGGGTGGTGGGGTGGGGTGGGGTGGGGGTGTGGAGGGGAAGGGTGGCAGAGTTATGCCATTCGCGGGGAAGGCTGGCGCATGTGTTCGAGGTAATGAAACGAAGGGCCTGCTCCTTCCCGCCTGGCGCGGAGCCCGGGTTGTGAGTGACCGCGCGCCCGAGGCTGACGCCCGACCCCCCCCCCAGCAGCCGACATAGTCGCCGTCGGAGCCGCCGTCGGCTCGTAGCGCTTTCACGCGCCGTAAATTTCGCGGGAGAAAGGGGGGGGGACCGTCTTCCCCGCCCCAGCTGTGTAAACCCCCCCCAGCTTTATCAGAGAGCTGCCCCTTTGTTGTTTTTGTCCCGTAGACCGGATTTTGGTGGGACGATAGCCTGCAGACGGGCCCGCTACGCCCCCCCCCCCTCGCGTTTGACGCACGGCGATAGCGGCCCGCGCCCGTTTTCCCTCCCTTTGACGCGGATCGCTTCCTGCGCGTGAATCTGGTCGTCGGCGATAACGTTTTTACGGCCCTGCAGCCCCGACTGCGCCGCGAGACGTCACGGCCCAATAAGAGCGCGATTGCCTCAGATGAGCTCTGCGACCTCCGGGGGGCGCTGTCTGTGCTCTGATTGGGCGGGTCTGTGTGATATTCTGATATTCTCCGGGTGATGTTCTGCTGAACGTTATGTGATTGGTCTCGGGGCGCTGTCTGTGTTCTGATTGGGCGGGTCTGCGATTCCTCCAGGTGACGTTCTGCTGAATTTTATGGGACGGGTCTTGGGGCGGAGTCTGTGTTCTGATTGGGCGGGTCTGCGATTCCTCCGGGTGACGTTCTGCTGAATGTTATGGGACGGGTCTTGGGGCGCTGTCTGTGTTCTGATTGGGCGGGTCTGCGTGATATTCTGATATTCTCCGGGTGACGTTCTGCTGAATGTTATGTGATTGGTCTTGGGGCGGTGTCTGTGTTCTGATTGGGCGGGTCTGTGTGATATTCTGATATTCTCTGGGTGACGTTCTGCTGAATGTTATGTGATTGGTCTTGGGGTGTGTCTCTCTGCCTCTGTGTCCTCAGAAGCGGGAGGCGGGGCTAAGAGCGTGTTCGCGCGCATGCTGCGGACCGCCCGGCGCTACCTGGGGGACGTGGGCCGGGGGCTGAGCGCGGAGAGCAAGCCGTCCCCCCCGAAAAACGCCGCCGTCGCCGCCGCGGGCCGCTTTCCCAGGGGGGCTCGGCCCTCCTCCTCCCTCACGCGCGTGCAGGTGAGCTGGGCTGAGGACGGCGAGGACCCTTGGCTGCCCTCTCCGTTGCCCGAGTGAAAAGGACATGAATGATTTTTGCCATCTCGGTCTCCCTCCCTCTTTCTTCTTGTGTTTTGTTTGTGTGTGTGTCTGTGTCTGTGTCTCTGTGTGTGTGTGTGTGTGTGTGTGTGTGTGTGTGTGTGTGCGTGTGTGTGCGTGTGTGTGCGTGTGTGTGTGTGTGTGTGTGTGTGTGTGTGTCTGTGTG
This sequence comes from Anguilla rostrata, assembly GCF_018555375.3. NCBI lineage: Eukaryota > Metazoa > Chordata > Actinopteri > Anguilliformes > Anguillidae > Anguilla > Anguilla rostrata. The sequence continues at coordinate 9,149,027 of NC_057948.1, forward strand.
TGTGTGTGTGTGTGTCTGTGTGTGTGTGTGTGTGTGTGTGTGTGTGTGTGTGTGTGTGTGGGTTGTGTGTTGGGCAGGGTTAGTGGTCGCCGTGAGGTTGCACACTGTATCTGATGGTTTCCTTGGAGAAGAAATGCTATAACCTCTTTCTGTTTAATGTCAGTGTTACGTTTGATTTCGTGCTATATTTGGTCTGGAAAGTCTGATGAACTTCAAAAGCTGTGCTTACAACGAACCAAGTGGAAACCTTTTCAGGGTTTTACGTTGTTGTCCATAGCGAGTCGCAGCTGTTATTAAACCATCCAGTTCATTCTTTGCATCAAAAAAGCGAACTTTTACACCGAAGGCGCAGAGCGCTGCCGTGGCAACACGGTAACTTCATTCCCCAAATATTTCATTCGGGGAGTGCAGAGGAGCAGCACGCTCATATCAGATGAAAGAAGTATTGAATTTATCTTTTAACAGTCTTTTCCCTTTAAGAAATGCAATACCCATTTACAGTAGCCTTGAAGGCTTTGGTTAATATTACAGAGAATGGAATCGCAACGGGAGCCCTCGCGTCTGGTTGGGGACATCCAGGGCACCGAGCGCCCATCAAACCGGGGAGCGCTGCCCTTTCCCTCCATTGCCAGCCCTTAATATGTACGGTAAACGTGGCCGTAAGAGCGGACATTTTGGCTCTGACGTGCGGTTCTGATTCGGCCTGGCTCGCGGTCGTCGCTCTCTGTTGAAGAAAGGGGTGAGAAAATGGCCGCTCGGCGGCCGGGTCCTGGGTTCTGAAGCTGCGAAAGCTGTGTTTTTTTTTCCCGTTCGCCGCCGTTCAGGACTGAGCGAGGGTGTGAGGAAACAGGTTTGCTGTTTACCGACCCCGGGTGCCAACTTTTCAGGGCTGCCGCGTTCTGAAAAGCGCTGACAATTCTGGTCCTCCCCCAGTTATTCCTGTCCTTCGCCCGAGCGGTTTAAAAACGTGATGCCTGCCAAGCCCTGCTCGCGTAGCTGCAGTGTCATAGGCTTCCTATCAGTGTCTTATTCTGCGCGTCAAACGTTTGGAAGGACACCGCTGAATCATTTTATTTGACAACATTTCGCCCCTTGTTAAATTTAAGCGTCGCTGACTTAGACAGGTGATGTCGCGAAATCCCTCGACAACCGTTTTGTTCTTCGCCAAATGTTCGAGTGTAAATGAACGGTGTATGACTTAGGGTTGCCTTGACATTTGTACAAATAATTTTTTTTTATGTGGAGAAAACCGCTCGATCCACTGGTTGTCGGTGGTCTCCCTTGAGTGTAAGCAAGTTTTTTTTTTTGAATCAATACCTCATATAACAAAGTAAAAACCACATAGTCTGGATCTCAAACTCATGTCCTGGAGGGCCGCTGCATCTGCTGGTTTTTGATGTGTTCCTAAGTGCTTCGTTGTAGTCACCGATTGGCTAAAGAGTCTCCCGCACCTTGTTTCCAAGCCCGAGACTGGCTGCGGCTTGGAAGGAAATCCCAAAACCAGCGGAGACCGCAGCCCTCCCGGGCAGCAGTTTGAGACCCTTTCTCTGTGTACTGTACACACATAAGCAGGTTTATTGACTGAACCAGCGTTTTGGCCGACGCTGCTAAAGGCTGCCTGTGTATTTAAAGAACCACTTCAGTCTATAAACTTTTTCTAAACTTTCTTCGACATGCGAAAGTGTCCCTTTCTTTTTTTTAATGTAAATTCGTACTGGATTTCATTCTCCTGCCGACCTTTCAGTTTAAGCTAGCGTGCGCAGAGAGAGAGGCTGTAGCGCTGCTCGTGACTGGTGATGTCATAGCTCTGGATGAGCAGCCTCCCTTTCCAAACAGGGCTTCCCCCCCCTGCAGTTACGCCCCCCCCCCCCTGCTGCGGGTGACCCTGGGAACTTCCTCTCTGGAGTCAGCAGTGACCGGGGGAGGGGGGATGGGGGGGGGGGGTGAGGGGGTCTGGGCGGGAGATGTGCACCTGACAGGCCCTTCCGGCAGTTTCCGCTCCCCTACCCCATCACACGGGCAGGGCCGTCCGTCCGTCTGTCCGTTCGTCCTCACGGAAAAACCAGCGGGAGTCCACCAGCGTCTCTTTCACTGGAACCCGTCCGTGATGTTCAGCGCTTCTCTACAGTTTCGGTTCCGAGCTGCTGGGGGCTCACTGCTCCCTGCTCGCCGTATCAGATATTTAGCTTAAGGTAGGGCTGGGGCGATACGCACCGAGCGATGATTATCCAGTGCAGTAACGATCGTCACCACCGTGCGGAGCGTTGCCTTTCTTTCCGTCTTTTTTCTTTTTTCTTTAATTATACCTGATGTGGGAGTGAACATCCAAGCTCAGAGGTCAGAGGTGAAATGCTTCCGGGGCAAAAAAAAACATCGTAATTGTCATCTATTGGGTGTCGATACAACGGCCAATGAGCAGCAAGTTTGTGCAGCTTCCACGTGATCGCGTGATGTGTTTTTGTCCATCGGATGACAGCTGAATAGGCCTTGCGGCTAATTGGCCGTGTTCTCAACGCCCAATAGATAACGGCGGCGTCGTTTCCCCCCCCCCCCGAAAGCAATTCACGCGGCCTCTGAAGTTTGAGTATGTACTACCACATCAGTCATAACCAAAGAGGAAAGAGATGAAAAAAGGAAGGCGGCACACCACACGGTGGCGGCGACCGGTACTGCGTTCGATAATTAGCATTGCGGCCATCGCCCATCCCTACTTTAAGGAGCTGCATTAATGAACAAAGTAGCCCGGTAGGAAAAAAGCAGGTTTTTGGGTGGGGGTGCGCCGTATCCACGGCCTTCTGGGGAGATTAATAAAATGGCTGCCAGGGCCTTCCTCTTTCAGCGCTCTCCCATCAGATAACCTTTTTTTGCGTCGGGCCTCGCCGCCAGCTTCCCATAAGAAGTGCTGCCAAGCCCACATACCTGCCTCTCCGCCCGGGTAACCAAGGGCGACGCCTGCGCAAGTAAATATTGCGTCGATGGGGGGGGGCGGAGCCTGCGCAGTTTCTGCGTTTCTGATTGAGAGGTTTGTCAGACCGGACGGACCGCTGCTGAGCAGGTGCGGAATCCCAGACTGCTGTGCGTGGCCTGTGCCTGCCGGGGCCTCCACCGAGGAGAGAGAGAGAGACGAGGGGGGAGAGCGGCTGGAGAGAGAGAGAGAGAGAGAGAGAGACGAGGAGGGAGAGCGAGCAGCTAGAGAGAGAGAAAGAGAGAGACGAACCGCTCGTGAACCTCGCACGTGCCCGGCTCCCACCTAAACCGACGGCCAATCTCGGCTTTGCGCGAACAGAAAGCTCGCGGCGCAGTTAGCATCTCCCTGAGAGCCTAAAGAATCCAGGAAATACGACACCTACTTATCAGCTGCTTATTAGGCTCGGCAATGGCCGCCGTGTGTCCTGCTACGCACAAACGGCAGGACGTTAACCCCCCCCCCCCCAAAAAACCGTCGCCGGGGGTGGGAGTCGCGGCGGGCGAGAGCCGAGCGTCCCTCGACCTCCCGGGAAGGCGCCGCGCGCGTTCGGGGTCCAGATGTTTTCTCACGGCGCTGAAACCCCCGTTTTTTCGGGCGTTCGAACCCCGCCGGCGGTGCAGAGACGCCCCTTTATGCGGGTGCTCCCGGGGCCCGGCCTGTCGTCTGTAAATATCGGCCCACAAAGGGGGGCCGTCCGGGCCCGCGGGAGGCCGCCCGCCTGATTTACCGCCTTTGTGTTGCCCGGTCGACGGCGCGGAGCGGGGAGGAGAGGGAAGCGTGGGAACACCCGAAAGCAGGGCAAGTGTCTGGCGGAGAGGGCAAATTCGGTGACATGAGAAACGTGTTGGAGCAAAAAAAAAAAAGTTTCACTTTTGTGGAGGATTGGCTTTAAGGGAGCAAACAATAGAAGTCACCCACCCAGATCTGGAGCCATCATGGCCGCCCCATGGGAGCGTGGGTATCCGGTTTCCTCCCGCTGAGACGGCGCCCTTAGCTAACTGGCCTTTTCTCAACGTAGCCGTGGCATTTGGGCAATCTTATCAGAGCTACGGAAAGATAGCATTCCCCTTTACGTGAACTGGTTTCTAGGAGTACAGAACCTAAAATCAGTGTTATCGTTTGGTCTTTTTGAGAGGTTTCCATCCCTGAAATGATCTGCTTAGTCAGTCTCTGCCTCCTCGGAACGTTTCCTTAAAAGCAGTCGCGATCTGCATCGAATGCGCCGTCGAACGCGCCTGGAAGGAAGCTGCAGGCTTATCAGGCCGCATTTCTGGTTGCCCCGCACGCTTTAATAATTTAAAACACAGGTTTCCAGCTCGTCCCCACGGTGACAAGTCCTGCGAGCATGCCCGCAGCAGCCGAACGAGCTGTCCGTCATGCTAAAGCTACGCTAAAGCAAATGGGGAAACGACGGGGGGCTTCGGGCCGTGTTAATAAAGGCTAAAGCTAATTTACCGGTCCGTAAGTGAATTTTTCACACCCGTGCGGCTCTTAACGATGTCTGTTTAAGAAGCGCTGTGCCCTGGTGTGAAATTGGAGCAGGTGATTTCCTCCCCCCCCAGTACTGGTGGGCTGTGGTTGGGTGGAAGGTCAAAGGTCAGAGGTGGGCTTAAGAGCCGTTGCCACGGAGAGGAGATAAGGCCTCTGTGTTGTTGTATCTTTCAGTTTCTGCTTCCTTTTGTTTGTTATTTAGCTTTTGTTTCTGGTAAAGGGTAGTAGGAAACTGACATTTGTGACATTCTAGCGCACACAGCACCGTAAAGGTTCCACCTCCTCCAGAACAATTCATTTGTTGTTTTTTTTTTTTTTCCTTTTCCGTTTCGATCACTAATGTGATAGTTGAAAACACGCTGGAAATGTGAGGTATTTACGCCGTAATTACCAGCTTAGTGTGAGGTATTTCGGCCTCTGTGGAGAGACATCTCTCTTGTGCCAGCTTTGCTGATGAGAGTCAGAGAGGAAGAAAGCTGTTTGTCTTTGTGGTAGCATAGTCATTTGAAGTAGCGGGGGGGAAAAAAAGGTACATTTTTTGCATTTTATATTTAAAAGGCAGTATATATACACACATATATATATATTTAATGCAGTTTTGAGGTCTTTTTTTGGGTAGAAGATTTTGCATATTAAGAAGCTGGCTTCTCTTGGACTTTTATGGTCCTTTCCATCCACTTGAAATGCTTCTATGGTCTGTAGTGTGCAGACGCTGTATTTTCTTACCTGTTTGGTGGACGGTGACAGTGAACGTACCCGTTTAAACCGATTCAAAGTGTTTAAGAAGCAGAGTCGTTACGAGGCACGGCGAAGGCCTCTGATTGGTCCCGTCGCCCCCGGCCGCGCGCGGCTGCTCGTTTGTACGCGTAATTGCGTTTTAATCAAGCCCCCGCCCTCGGAGCGAGAGGCGCCCGGAGACAGGATTACGCAACCGGCGCGCGGCGCTCCCGTCTGCGTTCGCCCCCCCCCCCCCCGCGCTCATCTCAGAGAGGATCGGCCGCTCGCCGGCGGGAAAGCGCTGATCCTCCTGACCTTACGCACCGCCGCGCTGGTGACCCGAGCCAGAGAAGGGCTCTGCGGTAGCAGTGCCAGCCTATCTGGTTATCACTTTCATGGCTGCATTGGGCAGGCCTCTTGGGCCCAACTGCACGGCGACCAATCACATGGGTTCCCCTCTACAGCGGCCTGCCTCTATAATTTCTCCTCTACGCTGGTCTGTCTCCATGGTTTCCCTTGTATGTTGGTGAGCTCTTCATGGTTTTGGCTGTACTCTGGTGTGTCTCCATGGTTTCCCCTCTGTACTGGTGTGTCACCATGGTTTCCCCTCTGTACTGGTGTGTCTCCATGGTTTCCCCTCTGTACTGGTGTGTCACCATGGTTTCCCCTCTGTACTGGTGTGTCTCCATGATTTCGTTTCTGCACAGCAGTGTGTCTCCATGATTTCGTTTCTGCACAGCAGTGTGTCTCCATGGCTGACCTGTGTTGGCCTTCCACCTTTCCCTCCTGCCAGATGAGGTCCCGAAAGAAGAGCCAGAGGGGGACGTTCCAGCGGTCTGCAGCGGGACGGGTGAAGAAGGCAGCGCTCCCCTCTCAGGATTCGGACGGAGGGGTCCCAGACCCGGGGTAGGCCCAGGTGTTTCGTGCTGTGATGCACACCTTGTCAGACGGTCGTAAATTTCTTATTTACCAGTCCTGCATATCAGTGCCGTTTAATCCCAAAGCGCTCCTCTTTTGTTTGCAGCTGAGGGTATGAGGCAGATCTATAGGCACGCAGGAAAGTAGGGCATTGTGTATAATTACTCACGTAATTTATAGAGTCTTTCTGCTCTGTCTTGTTCTGATACTCACTTCAGCTGTTCGTCTCAACCCTGGGAAATAGCTTTAAGCCATCAGACATTCTTAGAGTAGGTGTGTGTGTGTGTTTCTGTATGTGTGCTTGTTTGTGATTGACTTGTGTGTTCGTATGTCAAAAAGTACCTTTACAGGAAATACGAGGTAGTTAAATATCGGCATTATCGTGAAGGTCACCTGTCTTTCAATGAAGCACCTCCCACAGTTTTGGTGTGTAATGTTTCTCTCCAGTAAGTAGCGCTTCTCAACCGCGGCTTAAAAAATCGACGCTCGCTGGTTCTTTATCGTCAGACCGTACGGCTGCCGCCCCGACCGATTTCGCTAAGGCCTGCTTCTCCTAGCTCCCGTCCCCTTCCGAATTCCCATGCGGGGGGCACGGAGGGGGGGCTTCGGGTGTGTCGCCCCTGTGCCACCAGGACGTGTGACGAAGGAACCGGAGTGTAGCACAGTGGGTAAGGAACTGGACTTGTAACCGAAAGGTTGCAGGTTCGATTCCCGGGTAGGACACTGCCGTTGTACCCTTGAGCAAGGTACTTAACCTGCATTGCTTCAGTATATATCCAGCTGTATAAATGGATACAATGTAAAATGCTATGTAAAAAAAGTTGTGTAAGTCGCTCTGGATAAGAGCGTCTGCTAAATGCCTGTAATGTAATGTAAAGTAATGAACCGCAGAGAAGTGCAGCGGCCTGTTTTCAGAGGAAACGGACCACGTCCGTCGAACGAGGACCGGAGCTGTTGAGCGCGGCGCCGAACGACCTTTCGGTTTGTTTGCCAGCTTTTTTGTCTCTCTCTCTCTCTCACAGAGGGGCGTTTTTGTCTCCCGCTCTTCCGCAGCGGCGTTTTCGTGGCTCCTCTCTAGGGGGGCTTTTGTGCCTCTCTTGTAAAGCCAGAGCCAGACAGTCCGTCTGAGGGACACCCAAAACGTTTTCGCCTGCCTTTGTGTAAGCGATAGCTGGAGCGTCCGCCTAATCCCCTCTCCGCGCTACGGAGGAGAGCACTGAGTCTAATTGGTGGGGATAATTGACCTCCCCAAACCCCCCCCCCCCCCCCCCCCCGGCCCTGCTGTAAACGGTTCCCATGGCCCCCTGCCTCCCTCCCTCCCTTGCTAACAGGTGGAGCTTCCACGGTGTGTCTGGTGTTGCCATCTCCTGACACAATGTCAGCATCTATAATTCATCCGCTTCTTTACAGGGTGGAGATGCTTAATTAAAAAGGGGTGGGGGGGGGGCTCGAGAACACAATATACAATGGGGACCAAAAGTCTGAGGACACCACCGAGTCCTGGTTGTGTTCATTATTTATCAAGGGGTAATCCAGTTAGAGACTCGGGTGCATTGAGAAACAAGGGGAGCTCATTAGGATGGCATTTCCGCTGCGGTCATCGGACCTCAACCCAACAGAATATCTGTGGGAGCTGTTGAAGACTGAGAAGTCCAAACATCGGGTAACATCAACAGATCTCCTATGGGAAGTGTTGAGAGAGCTCTGGGATGAAATGGAAGATGAGGTGGTGCCAGAGTTGCTGGAATCCATGCCAAGCAGAGTGAAGGTGGCAGACACTTCCCAGCATACACATGCCAAAAAAGCGACATTCGCTCATATACAGATACACACGTGCACATGCACAAACTATTTTGTCACTGTTCTTTGCTACATAAGACACAAGCCCATTTATTTTTAATGGAGGGTTCATGCTCAGAAACATCGGATAGGTATGGAGGGAGGCACTTTAAGAACGTAACCCCAGCTCTGCCACGGCCTGAAAAAACAGTTCTGGGCGGACACTGGGGAGTGCCGAAATTTGGGCCGGCTCTCTATTCCTGGTGGCAGGCAGCCACGCTCTCATAAGACAAACATGTCTCACGTCTCTGCCCGGAGTCGGAAGCTCAGTCCGCGCAGTTTCGCTTGCAGGCGCCAGGCGGCCAAAAGCGCTCGAACGTCAGGCGGGGTCGCCCGGCGGGTTACGCTAACGCGGCGCGGGATCACGGGGAGCGAGGAGCCGAGCTGCCGCCTGGCTCGGTGGACGCGGGCCCTGCGCTTCTCAGCCAGGTGCTGATCTTCCACAGCCCAACAGGACAATCAATGACTGGCGCTGAAGGCGTGCACCACGGGCCTGATCATCGGCCCCATGCAATTTTACTGGGCTCTGAACCGCTAACTGCTGCGCTGAGTGAAGTACCGGAGTAGAAACGTGCCCACAGAGAGTCCTAGAAGACGTTGCGTGCTACGTGCGACGTTTTATTTGTTCCTGAAATTCCAGTTTTTTCGGTGCTGCAGGTGTTCCATAAACCATGCGCTCGGGGTCAGCTGGAGTTGTTTAACTTGAGGATTTGTTGCAGGCTTCTGATTGGGTAAAAGCGCTGCTGACACAGCAGAGCAGAGACAAGAGTGCTTACCCTTAGTACAGCAGAGGCAGCCAGGTGCAGAGGATGTGTCATGCGTGCGTGTGTGTGGGTGTGTGTTTGCGTGTTTGCGTGTTTCTGTGAGTGTATGTGTGTGTGAGTGTGTGTGTGTGAGAGTGTGTGTGTTTGCGTGTTTCTGTGTGTGTGTGAGTGTGTGTCTGTCTGTCTGTGTGTGTGTGTGTGTGTCTGTCTGTGTGTGTGCATGAGTGTTGTGTGTCTGCGTACATGTCTGTGGGCGTGTGTCTGTGTCTGTGCGTGTGTGTGCGAGTTTGTGTCTCTGGGCGTGTGTGTGTTTGTGTCTGCGTTTGTGTGCGTGCTTGCGTGTGCGAATTTGTGCCTGTGTGCGTGCACACATGCCGTGATTCACCGTCGCTATGCCAACTGCCTGCGCACCGGGCTGGATTGGACCCAGTGGCTGTGATTGGGGACAGTACGACTCTGCACATTTCGGTTTGTTCCCATTGTCTGGCCTCCAGCTGCTCATCCCTGCAGCGTGGACCAGCTGGGGCTCTTTTTAAAAAATGAAATTTAAAAGCAGAGCGGACGGTTTGCCCTCCTTTTGGATTTTTTAGTTCTGCTTTACTCATACAGGTAGAAGTCAGAGAGGGAAACAGACAGAGCCCTAAGGTTAGGGGTCGCGGCTCAGAGAGTGCGGTGGCGTCGGATCGATCGCGCGCCCAGCCGGCGGGGCTCGCTTGCGGCCTGAGGGTCGACTGCGGACTGCGGCCACGTGGGTGTCCCGCCAAGAGAGGGGCAGTTTGTCCCCACCGGCCAGATTCAGCAGTCAGAAACGGGGACTCCATCCGGCGGAGAAGGATGTACTTCGGTTTGCCGTACGGTTGGGCTGCCCAAACAGCCCTGCTCTTGGAGATGCTCCGCCCCGTAGGTTTTCGACTCAGCCCTGATTTGGCACACCCGACTGCGCTGGTTAGCAGCTCGATGGGGTCCCTGGCCGTTGAGTGAGATGTGCAGAAGTTCAGCCTCCACCGCTGGCTGTGATTCAATGGAGGGCAACAGAGTTAAACAGAGTAGGACAACGCTTGAACTGCCGAACAGTGAAATGAACAGCCCCCCCACCCCCCTCCCTGTGAGAGCTGGACAGTAGGTAGGGTGCAGCCCCCCCCCCCCTCCCCCTTGTGATAGCCAGGCGGTGGGCAGGGTCATACGCCCCCCCCCCGACGTGACAGTTGGACAGTAAGTAGGGTGCTGCCTGCCACCCACCCCAACCCCCCCCCACCCTGCCCTTGCGAGAGCCAGGCGGTGGGTAGGGTCATGTGGTCTGCAGGGCCCCTCCAACAGGCCTGGGGAGGGAAGCAGCTCCACAGTTTACCAGGCCAGCACTGCGGTGGCCCTCTGGCAGGGCTGGCTGGGCTCCACACCGGCAGATTACTTTCTCTCAGAGGGAGTGTGTCATACTTGGAGAGAGGAGACCGGGCTCTGTTTACCTGCTATGTCTCATCTCATCTCGTCTTTGTGTGTGTGTGTGTGTGTGATAGAGAGAGACAGTATGTGTGTGTATGAGTGCGAGTGGGAGAGAAAGTGTGTGTGTGTATGTGTGTGTGTGTGTTTGCATGCGAGCATGTGTGTGTAAGCACACGTGTGTGTGTGCGTGTGCGTATGCGAACATGTGTGTGTGCGTGTGTGTGTGGTGCGTTTAGCATACTGTTTAACCCCAGGTGAGACACTGCGTATGCACTCCCATTGAAATACAGATGTGGAAGTGTGTGCCATGCCTGCTGTATGAGGTAGCTACCTCTCTTATAGCATCAGCTCGTGAATGAGATTCCGAAAGCACTTCAGATTAGGGGTGCTGATCTAGGGTCAGTTTTGCCCTGTCCATGTCCCAACCACATCCATTACGAGCTCTGTGTCAGACTGATCCCAGGTCAGCCTCCTGCGTGACCGCGGGCTCTGATCTCTCCGCAGCCCGGAGCCGGCCCTGAGGAGGAGGAGCTCCGGCCCCGTGGGGCGGGTGGCGCGCCGCCGGAGCAGCTGCCACCCCCCGAGGGGGAGGTCCCTGCGCCTGCTCCGCCCCGCGGCCGGCACGGCCCCGCCCCCGAACCCCGGCACCCCGCCCCCCGACCCCGCCGACTCACCTGGAGCGTCGGCCTTCAGGTAAACTCCGACGCGTCGGCGACCGTCGATAACGCTTCGTTAACGGTTAGCCGATCGCTTTCAGCGACTCCGCCCCCTGGATTTCAAACAGCTAAACCGTGTCTCTGAATCTCTTCGCTTTTCTTCCGTCTTTTGTCTGAGGTTTGACAAATGAGCTTTCTCGCTTCAAAAAGGAAGTTAGTCATTTCCTTTTAATAAGGGCGGGTTTGATGGCGGGGTGATTAGTTTTTTCGGCTGGGAGAGTATCACGCTTTTGATGAAGTGAGGCTCGCTGCTTTTTAAGAGAATTATCACTGAGCGATCTGCGCTCTGCGCTTAATTGGTTTCTCCTCCATTATTAATCACGCTGGCGAAATACTGATCCCTTATATGGGAAGCGGAGTATAAAGGAAGCATCCTCTGCTCATTAGTCAGGAAATGCAATGAAGAGGTAAACAATATTCTGCTACAAATGTTGGAGCTTTCACATCGTTACATAATGCATAGATTCATTTCTTATTTCGCTTTGTCTTTAGTTTATATGAAGTTTTTTTTAGTTTTTATAGTTTTATAGTTTAGAGTGTTGGTTTGTTTATTTTTGTTTATCTCTGTGGAAAGATGTTTTATGTTTTGCTATTCTAAATGGGCAGCAGTGTCGCTGTGAAGGGAAATCGCTCCTCAGTGAGTCATCGCAGCGGAGCCGCTGCTCGCTGTAAAACGTTGTGTTTTACTGACGCGGCGTCGAGCTTCCGTCGGTCGAGCTGCGGTGCAGAGACGGCCGCTCCCGTCCGCCGCTCAGCCTGTGAAGTTCTCTGTCCCTGTCTGCGGCCTCGTCGGCTCGATCAGGGAGGCGATGCAGAGACTTCCGGAAGCTTCCAAAATGAGCCGACGTGATCTAAGGAACGAGACAAAGAGACTGGGGCAGTAGTGTAGTATAATGGCGAAGGAGTTGGTCTTGTAACCTAAAGGTCGCAGGTTCGATTCCCCGGTAGGACACTGCCGTTGTACCCTTGAGCAAGGTACTTAACCTGCATTGCTCCAGTATATATCCAGCTGTATAATTGAATACAATGTAAGTCGCTCTGGATAAGAGCCTCTGCTAAATGCCTGTAATGTAATGTAATGTTAACTCATCTGGAGTACTTGCTCTTGTCGGCTCTTCAGTTGTGGCCCTAACGAGTGGCCCTGGTCTCGGCCCCTCCCCCCCCGCGGGTCTCTTACTGAGGCTCCCGGCTGTCACTCGGGCGGCCGTCACAGGCTCCGCCCCTTTGCCGGGGTGCAGTGCTGCACTGCGGTTATGTCAGGGACCCGTCCTGGGCCCTGGGCCTCTCGAAAGGCAGGCCGCGGGCTGTGGAGCGTCGCAGGCCCTGCCCTCCAGCCCCTCCCTCCTGATTGGCCCCCTTAATGAAAGGCAGGGCAGCGGAATTCCTGCCTTAATTAGTGGCACCGCTCCTGCCTGCGCTTAGCAACCCAGAGTGACACATTCCGGGGAGATGAAACAGGGTAATTACTCTCTAAAGAGAGGCCTAATACTTCCTGACATGCAAGGGCACTTTGAGCGAGACAGCATTTCTGAAACCAACAAAGCGAAAGGGGTTTTTAATCTAAGGCAGCGTACACACGACTACAACTTACCTCACACACACCCACCTCAACACACACACACACTCACCTCACACACACACACACACACTCTCACACACACACACACACACACTCTCACCCTCACACACACACACACACACACACTCTCACCACTACACATACACACACACTCACCTCACACAACACACACCACACACTCACCACATACCACACACACACTCTCACCTCACCCACACTCTCTCCAAATACACCACTCTCACCCACGCCCTCATTGTTTTCACGACCTTTCGTCTCCGTGGCGCTTGGGGGTGGGGATGATCTCCAGAGGGAGGTAAAAATAGCCCAAATCCTGCCCGGCGGCACACTGCACCACCCGCGACCCGTCCGCCCGTCCCAGGCCGGAAAACCCAGAGGCGCGGAGCGGGGGGGGTGGGCGTGGCGGGCGAAACACGACAGCGGCCTTCAGTGAGCTCCCAAATGTCACGGCCACTCGTAAACACCTCCCCTTCCTGCCCGGCGGCGCTCTGCGTGTATTTATACTGCACCTCAACAACCCCACCCCCAAACCCCGCCCCCCCCCCCCGGCCGCTCTGCCGGACGCTCGCTCCGGCCCACGGGAAGCAGATGAGTCATCGCAGCTATGGAAACAAACGCCTCTCCGTAGCATTAGCCCGGGAACCACCAGGGGCTGCGGTCGGGGGGGTGTGGGGGTGGGTTGGTGCTGAGAAGGTCGTCCTGGCTCTGCCCCCACAGCAGCTCAAACTGAGGGGTTGAGGGTTCGAATCAGGCTGTCGAGAAGAGAAAAGGGTGTTGCCTGAACTCCGGTTATAAAATGTCCGGTTTTAGCGCTTTGAAGAACTGCAGGTTAGCGGGGACACGTGCCGATGCTACAAAGACTGATCGTCAGGGACGTTATTAAAAGTATTAGACTCCGTTACTTTTCGGGTTGCATTCACGCCTGTCAGCTTTCTCTCTCTCTCCGCAGTGCCCTGATCAGGCAGTCCCGTCGATTGCGCGTCATGTGATCGCTGTCGCGTCCAGCTAGGCGCGTGCAAAAATCGCCGAAAAACTTTGCAGCCGCGCGGGCGCCTGACTCCTGAATTTGAGATCAGCGGATCCGGTGGCGTTTCGCTCTGTCAGAAACACACGCCCTGGAGGCTGGAGCACTTGAATAAAAGTGGTAATGACTGATATAATGAGCCACTTAAGCCTCTCGGAGCTCATCCCTGCATTAAAGGGGCATTAGCCGTGGTGACTGATGGAGGTAAATATCTCTCCCGGTGTTGAGACACGCAAGAGCGAAACAGAACAACGGCTTCCTCGCAAACGAGCGTACAGCGGCTTGGCCTCGGATGCTCTGCGTGCTCCAAGAAGAGCATTCGGACTGCTGCTTCCAGCCTCTAACGACCAACACTCAGGGAGCCACAAAACACTCACTCTCCGTCCACTCAACCGCACTTTGGAAGCTATTTTTTTGACCAAATGCAGTTGTTTTTTTGTTTTTTTTTTTGCATTTAAAGTGTCCGTTAAACCCCAAGATACAGATGTGCGCTTTAGTTTTTCCACATGGCTCCTCTCCGGTCACAACAAGAAAACGAAATAATTTCCTTTTGATGTGACGTATGTCTAACGAATGGCGGGGAGCAGGATGCCTTTGCATCGCAATACATCGATTTAGCGGACCATCGTATCCAGAGTGACACATTTATGTGGGAGAGCATAAATGTTTTGACCCAATTTATTTTCTATTGGCAACCCACTAAATGGTTGCACCACAGACTGCTAAAGATTTAAATTCCATGTTACTTAAATAGAAGTGTCCCTAAATGACCAAGACGATTTTATGGATAGTAAAAAAAAAAAACTTAAGCTTAAATTATTCTTACTTGATATCTCAACTGAATAAAATAGGCTTAATATCAGATCTTTGGTACTTTTTGCATATATACGGTTTGGATTTCACAGCGTCTGTAGCGTACTGAATATACTGATATGAGTCAGTCGCCTTAACAGGTGGCTGTGTGAGAGATCGGCTGAGCACGTTCGATTCCTTTCCTTTTCATTTTCTGTTGGTTGAGGTGATTAAGTAGACTTCTCCTGAGACGTGAGAAGTCTGGTAAAAAAGCGGCCTGTCAGTTTTTAACGCCCCCATCCTTCAGTACCGCTTTGTCCCACCGCTGCAACGCACCCTCCGGGGTCCCTAAACGCCGGTCTTCCCAAAACTGAGCCGCGTGGGCGCGAGCCGATGCACGCTCAGGCGGACCAGGAGCTTCCCCCAAAAGTGCCTTCCTGGGTCAGGGGTGTTTTACAATATGACTCAGTAGACTATGTAACTCAGACTATGTAACTCGGGCTATATAACTCAGACTGTGTGACTCAGAAAGTGTAACTCAAACTATATGCTCAGTTTGTGTAACCCAGGAGAAAGCTTATTTTTTTAGGTAACAGTTGTACACTTTCAGGAAATGATTAACTTTTTTCAATGATCCCTAAAATATGACAAATTCTGACATGTGGTGGGCATAGTATAATTAGTTGACAAATGTTTGTGGAATATCCGGTACAGGAAAAAATGTTTTTGGTTCCAACTACAATTTTTTGTTTTTTTTTATTGAAGCTGAATGAATTCACGGAAAACCATATTTTCATTTGGGATTAGGATAATGTCGGTAAATGTAAGAGACGGTAGCTAGAGGAAAACAAACACAGCGAGTATGTTTACATTGTTTCTTTGCGTGTGTTTGGTGTGTACAGCTCGAATTAAAGCGGCAGGGGAATTTCTGTGACTCAGCTTTACCGTGACTCTGTTTTCGAATAAATGGACGAGTTTGTTTTGGTCTAACCGCGACGACATGTCAACAGATGTTGATTCCTCGGCCCCGCCGCTTGTTTACGCCTAGATGTAGCCCGCGCTTCCTCCAGCTCATGCGTGAAGCGATTAGTTACGGCGTCCTGCGGTCGGCGCGGTTGGTTACGCAAGGTCGTACACGACTGAACGCGTTTGTTTTTTTTTTTTGCGCCTGTTGTGTGTGTGGTCTTTTGTTTATCGTTCGCGTTCGCTCAGCTCCACAGCCCCTCTCTCCCGCTACGCGCGTCCGAGCGCAGCATCGCGCGGTCAGACGAGGAAACAAGGATTTATTTTTATTTCGTCTGTCTAGATTCTGGAGCCGAGCGGTTTGGTCAGGTCTGGTCCGCTACCCACTTCCTGTAAGGGGGCGGTTGGGGGGGGGGAGGATGCTGTTTGCGTGCGTTTTTCCCGCCGCCTCCCAGCCCAAGCACGCGGTGTATTCATCGCAGTTCCGCTGGGTTCGAACCCGAGGCCGACCCTCGGAGGCCGGTGAAGCTCTCCGTGACAGAGGCCTCTGCGTTCGAGACGCGACGAGCGCCCTCACGGGCTCCTGCCGCTCGCTGCGCGGTTTCCCCCGACGACCACGTTTCTCCTCGGGGGGCAGAGGCTGTGTCGTAATTCTAACGCGTGCGCCCCGTAAACCACGCGCCCCCCTGGTTTTCCCTCTTTGACCCCCGAGGTCCTCTGCGAGGCGGAGGACGCGATGCGGGACCGCACGGCGCACGCGACCGTAGCCGGTCGAAGGCGGGGCCTGTGTGAGCGCGTGCGGGGATGAGCGTGTGTTTTACGTTCCTACGCTGCCCTGACGCTGCTGCCCGTACGGCTCAGAATGACTCTGAGATAAGTAGCGAGAGTCCCCGCCCCCCCGTCCCTGGCCCCGCCCCCGTCCTGCCCCCTGGAACCTGTGCTGAAATGCAGAGCGGGTTGTTATGGAGTGACAGCGCGGAGGCCTGGGGCCCTCAGAGAGACAAAGGCCCCAGGGACCCAGCACTGCCGGACCCCCCCCCCCCCCCCGCCACAGGGCCACCCCTCTGGAGAGCAGAGTCAGGGGGGTCCGGCCTCTCTGAGTGTGCGGTCACCCTCCCGCCATTACGCGAGCGTTACCTCCACGAAGGGTCGCCGTGGAGATCAAAGGGCCGGGGCAGTACATCGCGCCTGACCCCCGCTTCTCAGATTTACGCTCCCTCAACCCTAACCCTAACCCTCAAAGCCTCCCCGACAATGCCCTGCCCTTTCATTGAGCTCGGCTTGACCTGTGTGTGTGTGTGCGTGTGTGTGTGTGTGCGTGTGTGCGTACATGTGTGTGTGCGTGTGTGCGTGCGCGTGTGTGTGCGTGTGTGTGTGCGTACATGCATGTGTGTGTGTGTGTGCATGGCTGTGTCTGTGTGTGTGTGTGTGTGTGTGTGTGTGTGCGTGCGTGCGTGCATGTGTGTGTGTGTGTGTGTGTGTGTGCATGGCTGTGTCTGTGTGCGTGTGTGAATGCGAGAGTGTGTGCGTGTGGGGGCGTGTGTGTGTGTGCGCGCGTGCATGCACATTTCTGTGTCAGCATGTATGTGTGCACACACGTGGAGTTGGTTGTGTGTGTGCGTGCGTTTCTGTGCATGTGTTTGCGTGATCATGTACGTGTGTGCGATCCATGTGTGTGAGTGTGGTCGCGCATGCGTGTGTGCGTGATTATATACGCGTGTGTGTGTGCACATGTGTGTGTGTGTGTGTGTGCGTGTGCACGTGTGTGTTTGTGTGATTATATACGCGCGTGTGTGTGTGCACGTGTGTGTGTGTGTGTGTGTGTGTGTGTGTGTGTGTGTGTGTGTGTGTGTGTGTGCGCGCATGTGTGTTTGTGTGATTATATACGCGTGTGTGTGTGTGTGTGTGTGTGTGTGTGTGTGTGTGTGCGCACATCTGTGCGAGCGGGGGGCGGGGAGGGCAGGCAGGATGGCGAGGTTATCGCTCCAGCGGCCCCGGGCTCTCCTCTGTGGGGAAGAGTCTTCGCAGCTCCACCGTCTCTGCATCTGGGGGCAGCTGCGAGTCATGCTAACGGTCGACCCAGATGTCTTCTCTGGGGGGGTTTCGCTCTGACCGGGCAATAAAGGGTTAATTTCCTTAATCGGTTCATTTTTATTTTATTTTATTTTTTTTGCACTTTGTGCTCCCTCAACTCGCAGGGACAACACTGAGTGTTTTATGGTAAATCTCCTGATCTTTGACCATTCAGCCATGCAGAATCCTTAGTCTCTGTGCTTGTGGACCGCCCTCTCAGTTCACACCACAAATTACCCGTCAGGTTTCAATCTTGGAGACCGAGGTGGCCATTACATTGCAGTCATTCTGTGGCCAGTTAGTTGTTTTCTGGTAGATTTTTGAGGAATGGTTTGGATCATTGTCTTACGGAAAGGTCTATTTTTGGATCTTCCTTAGATGTATATTTCAGGCTTTCCTTAAGCATGTATTTCAGATCTATCTCAGGTATGCATTTCAACACTGTGCACAGCTGTGTGTACACAGCTGCATGTACAGTCTATGCATTTTGGCCCAACTGTCAAATGTTTACTGATTTATGATGGAAATGTACTTGGTTAGAGATCATTTTTTAGTTGAATCCAGGGCATGCTTCACTTTTTCCAAAGTAAAACCATCTTATGCCTTTGTTCCCAAAAGCACAGAACATTAAATATTGCTATAAAGGGTAGGTGCTCTGTAAATGCACCTAATTTCCCTGTGTATGCCGGCTAGGGCACTCTGTTAAGGTGTAAGGTTTTCCTGCTGCATCTAAGAGATGCGTCCAGTTCCTGCTCTCCAGTCTCTGTGGAGAATCTCCCCCCCCGCAGACCCACACGGGAAGGGGTCCGAATGCAGAGCTTTGGATCCGCTCCCTTCATATTAGGTACCTGCTGGACTCCCCCAAAACTAGGTACGTGGTGGCTTCCCCCAAAACTAGGTACGTGGTGGCTTCCCCCAAAACTAGGTACGTGGTGGCTTCCCCCAAAACTAGGTACGTGGTGGCTTCCCCCAAAACTAGGTACGTGGTGGGCTCCACCAAAAAAGTATATAGTTGACTCGCCCAAAACTAGGCACATGGTGGACTCCCCTAAAACTAGGTGCATGTTGGGCTCCCCCAAAACTAGGTGCATGGTGGACTCCCCCACAACTAGGTGCATGGTGGACTCCCCCAAAAAGGTATATGGTGGACTCTCTAAAAACTAGGTACATGGTGGGCTCCTAAATGCCAGGTACCTTATTAGCTACTGGGTACCTGGTGGGCTCCCTGGAGCCCTGGGGGAGTGTGAGCCGGGTACCCTCGCGCCCCTCTGAGGGGATGGGGAGGGTGAGCGGCGCCGTTGGGCGGCGGGGGAGCGCGGCGTGCGCTGCGAACGCGGGCGCCATGTGGAGCTCGTTTTCCGCTCGGGTTCACCTTCTCCCGAGCGCAGCTGAGGGACTTCCTGCGCTTACATAACAGGAAGAGGAACTAAAATTACCGCACCGTCGAGCGCTCGCGCCCGACGCGCGAGAGCGTGGCGGCCAGTCATCGGGCAGATTCAGTAAGGACCGCCCTGTAGCGCACAGGTGTGCCCCGTTTCGAAATAATTGGGCACGCGGCGTGAGTAAACGTACACACGTACAAAGGCAGCCACGTGACGGCATTCGGAGCCAGCCGACGGTCTTACTGGATGCATCGGGAGCAGAATAATTTCAGCGGTCCCGCTGTGTGAAACTGCCTCTGTTTGTTTATGATTCTGCGGCTGAACTGCTGGCACCACTGCGGTTGAATTTATTGTTCTTATTTCCCATTTTTGCCACAACTCTATTTCCTGAAAAGGTCATTGTCAAAGTTATGTTCTCGTTTCCTAGCAATACATTTTTTTTTCTCTTAAAAAAATGCAGAAATTATTTGAGCTCCTGTTTTTGGTAGTCATTACACCCTCCTCCTGCGAAAATATAAACCTTTAGTCTCATACAGGTTTTTATGAGATTGGTGAACATATTGTGAGGTGATATTTGACCATTCCTCTATAGAATCTTTCAAGATCCTTCACAATCCTTCAGTCTGAGGCTGCCCTCTTCTACACAAACCACAAAGTTTTGAGCTGTTCAAGTCTGGAGCCTGAGATAGCCACTGAAAAACAATAATTTGTGGTCAGTTAAGTATTCCTGGTTGATTCTGAGATATCTTTGGATCATTGTCCTGTGGAAAGATTCATTTTGTGGCCAAAAGTGAGCCTCCAGGGAAAAACCCTGTTTTTCAGCCAAATATCTTGGTACTTTCTGGAGGTCATGACTGCATTGACCTTAACTGCAGTCCCAGGAACCATAGATATGAAACAGCCCCATAGCATCGAAGATCTAGCACCATATTTTACTATCGGTATGGGGTCCTTTTCAACATAATCGTCCATCCATCTGATGCCAAACCCCACCACTGGAATTTCTGGCTCAAAAACTCAGTTTTGGTCTCATCTCACCAGGACATTTGATTCCAATCAAAAGGTCAGATATCTCAGGCTTCACACTTGAACTTTCTGGTTTTAATTGACAATGGCCTCCTCGATCGCAGACCAAGGAATCTGAAGGGTTTTGAAAGATTCTTGTGTGGAAGGATAGTCAAAGATTATCTCCAATAGACTGACCCGTACATAAAGCCATCCGGTCGAGAGTTTGATTCCCTTTCTGTACCGTGAAAAAATAACTGAGAAGAGCAGGCAGAAACCCAAGGGAAGACCTCTTTGTGGTGTTATCCTTGTGTAGAGAGGGTGCACATACAACAGGGAACATGGGTCCAAATCATTTTGGAAAATCTTTTTGGGAAATAAAATTATTTCTTGCTATAAAGTTATAGTATATTTTTGAAGTAGAAAAAATATAACTGTCCATTTTTTGAATATAGCTCATCACCTGTGTTGCCTGTTTTTTGAAGCCTCTGTTGTCATTTTTTTCAAGGGTACCAATTATTTTCAAGGCCAGTTTGGCCCTTTATGTTTTCTACTTATTTTCATTTCTAATAGTTTTGAATGGCTTGTCTGACAACTGCAGCGGGGAGAAACGTAATATTTTCCAGCCTGTTCGTCGTTCAAAAAACAACGGCGGGAAAGCAAACGTTTCCCCTCCGGCGCACCTCTTTGGCGGCCCCGCCCACGCGTTTGCTGAACAGCCCAATCACATCGTCCGGCCTGTCGAAGGGACCCCCCAGCATTGTGTCAATACGAGCTCTTGCGTCACTGTGAGACGCAGCCGCTTGTGAACGAAGCGGCGGTTACGTCACCCCGCCCTCGCGGCGTCTACGTTGGCGCTGCCCGGGTCGTAAATATCGGGGCTGTTTTGGGCAGCGTGCTCGCAGGGGGGAGCTGTTAGCCATCTTAGCTAGCAGCGGAGGTGTCTGAAGCCTCTTGCTCTTTGGCACTGAGCACTAGCTGTCTGGTAAGCTGCCCGTAGGTTGTTTTGGCCCGCCGATGCTTAGAGTCTGAGCTCTGCTGTTTTGGCGGGTGTGGGGTTGGGTGTGTGGGGGAGTCCCTGTTAGTCATAGGCTCTGGGGGGTGAAATGTCACCCCTCTCTGCTTTTCTGCTTTCCCCCCCCCGCTGCGTTTGGATTATGTACATCTTTGTCCGGCCCGAAAGCAGGAATAATACCACTCTTCGCTCCTGTGCGGTAATGCGATCCCCAGCCGTGGAGGCGGGCGGCTGAAAGCCGTTACGATGCCAGGCCCTTCATCGTGACTGCGCGCAGTCAGTGTGGGGTAAAGAAAAAAAACCAGCTGCTTTTCGCAAAGCTTTTCACGTATGAAAGGGTGAATTTTGCTTCACAAAAGAATTACTGTTGTGCTTTCAGCCCTCGTCTGCTTTACCTGATGCTGACGGCCGAGGGATATTATCTCCACCGCAGAGCCCTTCGGAGTTTATTGTACGCGACGGAGAGTCTTGAACCGCAAGCGATTCATGCCGCTTAAAAATAAGCCGGATAATTGCGCGAAAGGGCTGAGCGCGCAGCGATCTGCGGAACGGCGAGGCGCGCTCGTCTAAACCGACTGCGTTCGCCGAGGAGTTTCCCAGGGCGATTATCGGAAGTGAGGGAGCGGGAGGCGCCAGCTACGGCGGTGTGCGGTGGCTCCAGACGGGGGTGGGTGGGGTAAGGGGGGGGGGGGGTTTCAGGCTCTGTGCCCTGCGGCCTCCCCCGCTTCGTTCCCACCCGTCCGTTCCCATTACCGCCAGGGCAGGGCAGCGGGTGTTCCGCCGTAACCCGTCCCCCTTGACCACGGGCTGCAACGTCTGTTCCGCTTCCGCCCACCGGAACGGCAGCGCCGATGCTATCTCGGGTTTTTATTTCAAACTGGGCTACTGGATGTTGGGGCTCCTAGAACATGCGTTCTGGAACTCAAATCCTCACCATATTACATCATCAAACATTAAAGGAGTGGCACAGTTTAACACCGGGGCGGCAGTGTAGTATAATGGCGAAGGAGTTGGGCTTGTAACCTAAAGGTCACAGGTTCGATTCCACAGTAGGACACTGCCGCTGTACCCTTGAGCAAGGTACTTAACCTGCATTGCTTCTGTATATATCCAGCTGTATAAATGGATACAATGTAAAAATGCTATGTAAAGAAAAGGTTGCTCTGGATAAGAGTGTCTGCTAAATGCCTGTAGTGTAATGTTTTCTACAGCGTCACTAGGCAGGAAGGGCCTTCTGTCAGCAGATGGTTCCCCGGCCTCATTGTGTAATGGAAATTCCTGGGCCCGGTCAGGCACCTGCTATCTGGCTGTTTTGAAAAGCTCAGCGGTTTAGACCCTCCCAATTGATAGACAACATTGTGGCAGTGAGACTGGGTATTCCAAACTAGGGAACAAAGAAAAGCGGATGTAAAAACAGCGCTGCAAAAACAGTTTTTCTCATCCAAGTCATTTCGTTGAGTGAGGGCAGTGATCAAAAACAAGGGATGCTAGAGTTTCGGGAGGTCCAGTGGAACGGTCAAGGTGACTCAAATTCAAATCCTCCAGCATTCATTGGAAAGTCAAGGGCAGGGATGCTGGGATAATGAGTCTTAAAGGTTCTGTAGCTGTCAAAAAGTATTAGGTCTTTTGTGATGTCATTTCCTTTCTGGCTGCAGGACAGTCTATTTTATTCCGAGGCGGGGGGTTTGGTGGCGGTTTGGGGGGGGGGGGGGTGAACATCTCGCTTCAGGTCGGCCGTCCCCGCTGCCAGGGCCTCGTCGTGTGGTGCACCTGCCTCACCCCGAATGCCCCCAACCCCCCCCACCCTGTTTTATCACCTCGTAGCGCCAGCGCTAATCCGCCGTGGCGAAAGTCTTCAGGGTAATCTCTCTTACACAAACGGGCCCCGGAACAATGGCGGTCGGATGCGCGGCAGCTGTCGCGCTCGACGCAGACTAAACATCAAACCTGCAATAAAAATAGAGTGGGGGGGTGGGTGGGGGTGAACAGGCTTTTTCTTCTGCTAGGCCCCAAGTATTCATGAGATGCTGAGAAAGCCATAACTCAAGTACGGGGGTGGAGGGAGTGGGGGGGTGGCGGACCATGAAAAAGACAGGCTGGCATTTATGGTTTATCTCCAAGAGGCCCCTGTTTGGAGCAGATGGCAGTTGGTCTTTTTAGCCCACGTTACCGCAGTCTGGTGTTATTCCGGTTAGCAGACAGGTTCTGGTCGTTGCAGTTCAATAATTGAATACATCGTGGTATACATAACATAACATAACATAATGACGAGAACAGGCCGTTCAGCCCAACGATGCTCGCCATTTTCCTAACTAAATACGGTGCACTGTAAGTACAGAGTGATCTACCTTTAAAGCTGTCGTTGTAAGTGGCGCGATAATAAGAAAAGAAGTAAGACGTTGCGGGTTTTAGTCGATGCGAGACGGGGAGAATACCAGTCGGAAGCTGAATTTCCCGAAGAGCGACGGTTCGAGCACCAGGCCGCTCAGTCGTCCGTCTTCCGACGATCCTGATGATTTTTCCCAGGAACCCCCACGCCGTTCCAAACCCTCGCAGGTGTAAACCTAGCCCCATATTTTCAACCGCCCTGGAGGTTGTTGGTGGTGGGAGCCGAAAGACAGCGTTTAAAACCATAAAAAAGCCGTACTGGGCACAGCTCCCAGCAGCACTGCAGTACTACAAAAAAAGAGAAGAAATTGAATAGAGAGGGGAGAAGTTTACAGACGCTGTTGGTCTGTCCTGTGATCCGGCCTGGTCAACGTGCTCCCTGTTCAGTCGCCCGCGACGCCCTTTTGTGCTTTTAGGCCGAAGTGCTTTTAGGGCCTGAGGGGAGGAGGAGGAGGCTCTCTAAGACGCTGTGCGCTCTCGGCCCAGCGTAGCTGCTGCAGCGCGTCCGCGCAGCCCGGCCTTCTAATTCCAGCCCGAACAGACGCTGGAGCCCTTTTTTTATCTATCTGTTTACGTTTTTCCGCTTGTTAGCCACGTAGCGCTCGCGCCGCGAAGCCCTTTGTTTCCCCGCTCCGCCGTACCAGAGGAAGCCGCCAGGGAACGGCGGCACGCGGGAAAAAAAGTTTGGTCGCAAAAACCGGCAAGCGACGTGAGCTAAGCGCAGAGACTCTGCCACTCCTGTGAAAAGAACGCAGCGTGTGATTAGGGATGCCTCTTTTCACTTTGAACTGATCGGTGCGCGCTGATAGCGTTGATAAGAGCGTCTGCTAAATGCCTGTAATGCAATAACTGCCGATGTCGAGCAGCGAGACAAAAGGGCGATTGCTGGGCAGCGCAGATTTGTGTTCTCGGAACTATGCGCGGCACTTGTTTTTGGAACAACTGTTCCCTATGCTCACAACGTGAGGCTAACAGAAAGATTAGCCCATAATTTTGGGGCTTCTACCTGTTCCATCCAACTTAATACTTTCCAATAAGAGGACACGCCTCACCTGGTTAACAGAAACACTTGAAATAGCCTTGGAAGCACGACCTGGTTTCCCTCTTATATTAACCACAATCAAGTAGAATGATACATTTAAATAATTCATTTAATGAAGCCTTCTGGCATTATGAACTGAAATTGTTCCAGTTCAGTTCTGTTTCAGTTGGTAAATATTGCATTGTGAATAACACTTGGTGTTTGTGGTCACGTACACGAACACGGACTAATGAAGAAACCAATAGTCTTCTGTCTGAGACCTGAGAACTCCCTTTAAAAGAAAATGACCGTGGCGTTTATTTTATGAGCGATGTATTCTGTGTGTCTTGCGTTTTACGACTACGCTCAGTCTGAATTCATACTGTACACGAGTGAGAGGCTGTGATGGACAGGTGTGTGGTGCTGGCCGTAGGGGTGGCCAGCTCTCTTTCGAGCCGAAAAACGAATCCCCCCCCCCCCCCCCCGTGTGGGATGTGTCTCTCATGTGTATAAACCCCTCACTGTACTGAACTTTTTGTGTTTTTCCCGATAGCACTGACTTTGTTTACTCGCGCTCTCGTATTCATCTCGACATCCACCCGGATTTTCAAGTTTCACAGCTATGACAGTCGTGTCGTTAAAAAGGTCGTAAATGCCTTTCTCCGATAAGTTCATGACTAAGTTTCGAATAAACCAGTATCCCAGTGTTGAGTGGCCTGTGGAACACACTAGCTCTTCATGTACTCAATTCAGTGCCAATGTTATTCACACGTGTTCCAGAACTCACATGTATTCCGTGCAACTGGTAAGTTAATTCACACGCATATCATGTCTTACCGCTCTCAAACCGCAAATTATAAACTGCACATCTTAAGCTGCGAGATGCTCTTTATCGCTGTGTATTTATTGGAATAATAACGTGTTTGGAATATGACTTTAACCTTGATAAAGCCCGTAATCCTGTATATCCTGTGCATGTAAATGGAGTAATTGAAAATGACGTTTAGAATGCGTTGAGCCCTCCCTGTCGAAACAACGGCACCCGCCGCCGACTCGAGGACGGCGTGTAGCGCAGTGGGTAAGGAACTGGGCTTGTAACCGAAAGGTCGCAGGTTCGATTCCCGGGTAAGGACACTGCCGTTGTACCCTTACAAGGTCTACCTCATTGCTTCATATTCCACTTTAAATGGATACTGTAAGCTGTGTAAAAGTGGAAAGTCGCTCTGGTAGACGCTGCTAAAGCCTGTAGTGTAGACTCGTCCGACCCCCACACTGAACGCCACCCTGCCCCGCTGCTCTAATCCTTCTTCTTTGGGTAAAGGACGCGCCGCCGCCGACGACGTCCCCGAGAGCGTGCGAGAGTCGCAGCTCATCTGAGAGCGCGGGGGAGCGCTCCGTCTGCAGGACCGCCCCCTCTCCCTCTCCCTCCGCTCGCCGACCCGGACAGACGACCCCCCAGCCGCGCAGCTGACGCTGCGTAAACATCGCGTCGGTGTCGCACCGCGCGCTACGCCACGCGCGACACCGTAGCTCACGTCAGATCTGCGTGTTTGAGAGTCTCTCTCTTACACACAGAGAGGGGCTTGACCGTGATTCCTGTACTCGTTTTATTACTGTAATTATCCATTGGTATGCTCTCGGCGACCGCGCTGGCGGTTAGCGTGTTCTATAAAACGAAGTGGCCTGGTTTCCATCCAGCTCTCCGAGGCGGAGTTGACGAGCGCACGGCTCCACGTACGCTACACGCGACCGTCACGGGGGGAAGTAATTGGGCGCCATTAAATTTAGCGTAATTGCAGCCTAATCGAGCGTAAAGCCTGAGGTGTGGCGTCTCCGTAAACTGTGTGTTATCATTAGTGTGTCAAGTAGGCCCTTCCACTGCTCAAGGCACTTTTTTACAAAGATATGCAGGATTTATGTGCTCTTCTTTTACGCACTTCCTTATTGCACTGAAACTTCGTTCTGAAGCTGCACACACCGTTTGGGAATGGAAAAACAGGCTATTATGGGATAGCTTTTGTGTGGCCATTGTTTTTATCTCAACGTTTGTTCATTTTAAATTGTGTTTTGTATGACTTTTGTCGCCGTAGTCGTGCAAATGTCTGTTTTTAATCTTCTTTGGTAAGTTGGTAAAATAATCTTCTTATTTTATAATTGGTTTGGAATAATAAATAATAAAATATTTACACGTTTCCGAATGGTCACTCCTTATTAATTCGCAGGGACCTCTTTGGACCTGTGGGCAGCCATTTTGAAAGGTGTCCGGAGAGACGCATCTGGTGCCTTATCAGATTTGTTCTTCTCCGCGAACCCTGAATTCCTTCCTGTTGTTCTGTCAGCCCGTCGGAAAAGAAACGGCGTTCGGGGCGGAGCGTTTGACCGGAGGCGGCGCCAGGTATCTGTGGAACGCCCGCTCCCGTGTCAGCGCGCCGTTCGCCCGAGCGAGGAATCCGGCACGCTGTTTTCATACGATGACAGATGGGGGGGGGGGCAGAGGCTTTTTAATCGTGCGCCCCGGCCCTGGTGTTTGTCTGCTGAGATCCTGACGGAGAGTGGGGGGGGGCCCGTCTCCCGTGCCTTGTACCGAGGGGTCCCGGGGCTCGTTTTGGGGGGTGCTGTTTGACGGGGAGGTCCAGGCAGCGAGGGACCTCCTTCATGCATCACCGGGCGCCAGGACAAAAACAGTCTTGTTTTTGAGGGCCCCGGATGGGCGACGGCTCACGGGCCCACCACGGGGGGGGGGGGGGAGCGCCGGGGCGCGCCGGGGCTCGTGCTGCGAGACGGGCCGGCCAGACGGAACGGCCTTCTGGGAAATCCCCTCACGCCCCATTACGAACGATCGCCATGGGAACGCTCCGCCGTTCTCGAACGTGAGCTTTTTTTTTTTTTTAATGAGATTTACCGCGCGGACTTTGGCCGTCGGGAGGCATGAGTAACGCGGCGGGCGCGGCGGGGTCGTGACCGTGAGCAGCTCTCCCGGACGCTTTCGGACGGAGCGCCGGGAGAGGCGGTTATTAACGGCTCAGAGAGAGCGAGCGTTGCGGGCGGACGCGGTCGCGGTCACGGACGCGGTCGCGGTCACGGACACGGTCACGGTCGCGGTCATGGTGGCGTTGAACTCCACTGTTCCTCCAAAACGTCGCAGCTGGTCAGAGCTCTCCCGGAACTACACTTCAGCTCTGCGTCCATTCTTGTCAGCTATAAAAATAAAATATGCCAGCTCTCACTTATTGCATTGCCTCCCATCGCTTTTTTCTTTCTCTCTCTCTCTCTCTCCTCTTGGTCTGTATGTGTCTGTGAGTGGGTATGTGTGTAAATGTGGTCTCATTTTCTTTATTTCTTTTGGCCTGTGCAATAAAGGAGACCCAAAAGTCAAGTCTCTCTCTCTTGCTCTCTCTCTCTTTCCCTCTATCTCCCTCTCTCTCTCTCTCTCACTCTCTCGCTCCCTCTCCCTCGCTCTATCTCTCTCTCTCTCCCCCTCTCTCCACCCTTCCCTCTGTCTATCTCGGGGCTTGCAGGCCTTTTTTTCCCTCTCGCCCCCTGGTTTGATGTCCTTTCTTCAGCCTGTCAGCCCGTGAGCAAACACAGCTCGACCCGCAAGGCACCATGGGAGGGGCGCATCCGCTCTCCGCCGATCCCCGCGCGCAGACGCTCGATCGGCCTCGCGGGGGAAGCCGCGGCGAGGACAAACCCTCGTCCCGCTCATTAACAGTGATTATCCCCCATTAACCTTGGCTCCTTATGCACGTACATGCCACTCTCGTTTTAATTAGCCAATAAAGGTGGCTTCTCACCGTTCATCAGGTTTTGTTATTTTTTTGTTATTTTCATATAGCTGTCACCTGCCCTTTGTTTCGCGTACAGCCCTGGAACAGTTTGTTTGCTGTGCTAAGCCGCGGTGCGAACCTGCCAATTATTCATGCGGCAGATGAGTCATGTTCGCGTCTCCTGGCACCTGATGTGTTGTTTAGGTTTGCTCGATCAAACGTGACTCCGTCGCATGTTCTGCGTCTTTCAAAAGTGTTTTTCTTCAACAGGCAGTTTAACATCTGGAGCGGTTTTGTGTAGCTTTGTAGGGGTGTGGCGAGCCTTCATACCTACTTTCTTCACAAAATAATAATGCTCAGTACCTGTGTTTCTCAGTGATAATGCCCAGTACCTGTGTTTCTCAGTGATAATGCTCAGTACCTGTGTTTCTCAGTGATAATGCCCAGTGCCTGTGTTTCTCAGTGATAATGCCCAGTACCTGTGTTTCTCAGTGATAATGCTCAGTACCTGTGTTTCTCAGTGATAATGCTCAGTACCTGTGTTTCTCAGTGATAATGCTCAGTACCTGTGTTTCTCAGTGATAATGCTCAGTACCTGTGTTTCTCAGTGATAAAAACCAGTACCTGTGTTTCTCTGTGATAATACCCAGTACCTGTGTTTCTCTGTGATAATACCCAGTACCTGTGTTTCTCAGTGATAATGCTCAGTACCTGTGTTTCTCAGTGATAATGCCCAGTACCTGTGTTTCTCAGTGATAATGCCCAGTACCTGTGTTTCGCAGTGATATTACCCAGTACCTGTGTTTCTCTGATATTAATTACCCAGTACCTGTGTTTCTCAGTGATAATGCTCAGTACCTGTGTCTCTCAGTGATAATGCTCAGTACCTGTGTTTCTCAGTGATAATGCCCAGTACCTGTGTTTCTCAGTGATAATGCCCAGTACCTGTGTTTCTCAGTGATAATGCTCAGTACCTGTGTTTCTCAGTGATAATGCACAGTACCTGTGTTTTTCAGTGATAATACCCAGTACCTGTGTTTCTCAGTGATAATGCTCAGTACCTGTGTTTCTCAGTGATAATGCCCAGTACCTGTGTTTCTCTGTGATAATGCCCAGTACCTGTGTTTCTCTGTGATAATGCCCAGTACCTGTGTTTCTCTATGATAATGCCCAGTACCAGTGTCTCTCAGTTATTATACTCAGTACCTGTGTTTCTCTGTGATAATGCCCAGTACCTGTGTTTCTCTATGATAATGCCCAGTACCAGTGTTTCTCAGTTATTATACTCAGTACCTGTGTTTCTCTGTGATAATGCCCAGTACCTGTGTTTCTCTATGATAATGCTCAGTACCAGTGTTTCTCAGTTATTATACTCAGTACCTGTGTTTCTCAGTGATAATACCCAGTACCTGTGTTTCTCAGTGATAATGCTCAGTACCTGTGTTTCTCAGTGATAATGCTCAGTACCTGTGTTTCTCAGTGATAATGCTCAGTACCTGTGTTTCTCAGTTATTATACTCAGTACCTGTGTTTCTCTGTGATAATGCCCAGTACCTGTGTTTCTCAGTTATTATACTCAGTACCTGTGTTTCTCTGTGATAATGCCCAGTACCTGTGTTTCTCAGTTATTATACTCAGTACCTGTGTTTCTCTGTGATAATGCCCAGTACCTGTGTTTCTCTGTGATAACGCCCAGTACCTGTGTTTCTCTGTGATAGCTCTGACTCATGTCTCTCTCTCTTAATAATCTCTCAGAGTGGTGACCTATTAAGCTGAGGAATGCGGTGAGCGGGCCTCAGTGACCTTGTAATGACTGTGTCCCGGTAGTTCAGGATCAAAGGCAGCCTTCAGCGGAGGGGCGGGGAGGGGCGGGCAGGGCTCTAAGGGGTCCCCCTTCCTAAACCAAAGAGGGGGATGGAAAGCCTTACCTCTCTTTCAATGGGAACGTTCTGAAGTCTGAAACTGTTCTGAGAACAGTTATGATGTCACACACATACTTACTGTTGGGCATGTATGAATGCGTTTGACTCCTGATGCTGGACAGTGCCCGGTGTCTCCATTGCGCTGGAGCTGGGGGGGAGTGGGTTGTGATTTTAGTCCAAGCTGCAGTTGGCAGTATTTCTGCTAAAGTATCACTGACCTCCTCCCCGCTGTCAATGAAAGGCGCCATAAGTATTTTCCTGTGAAATTTGCCTGCAGACGCATAAACGGTTACGTTTCCGTTCTCCGTTTCGTGTGTAATCATTCTGAACCCCTTCGAGTACGAGGCCCGGTTTGAATCCGCCGTCTCCTCTCCCGTTTGACTGTCAGTTTCAGAGCGGAGGGGGGAGGAGGAGGAGCGGACTCCTTAAGGCCGGCACCCTCGGCTTAAAAGGGTGCAATTCGTCAGAAGGGCCTTCCTTTGAAGCGAGCCCCGGTACGACAGCCCTTGTTAAAGACACGCTAACAGCTAACATCTGTGTGATCAAGGAGGAAAAGCAGAAGGGTTTAATTATTGACATTGTCCTCTGATGCCCGCCCCCCCCCCCCTCCCCTTCCCCCAACAGGTAAACCGTGACCTTTTTTCTAGATGGAAACGGACAAAGTGATGCTCTCCGGTAGTTAATCTTTAATGCCTTGTGTGCGAAACTTCCCGGTTCCCCCGGCTCAGACCGAGAGCGCTAGCGCTAGCGCTAGCCAAACCGCCAGTCATGCTCGTGGATGATTATCTCTGGAACGGCACAGGGAGGGGTGGGATTGGCCAGAGGTCAGGGGTGCTTTCTGTCTCCAACTTTTTTTTGGGTGGAGCTAGGTTGGGGGGGGGGGGTGGTGGGGTGGGGGGGGGGAGAGGGGGGCAGGAGTGAGGTCAAAAAACTCCCGTTCTTCCACTGAGCCGTGGGAAGCGTTCAGGCAGGATGAGTGGAAGATTCGCATCTGTTTCCTGAGAATCCTGTGCTGGTGTCTGCATTTGAAAAAAAGATAATTTTTTTTTACAAATCTCATCCTGTGCATCTGGCGGACGAAAACGTGACACGCGTCCCCGCCCTTAGCTCACAGCCGCCGGCGCTCGCCGCCACACCGTACGTGAGAGCGTGCGCCCCTCCCCCCTTCGACCCCACCTATGTGCAAAACAGTGCCCCCCCCCTCCCCCTTTCCACGTGACCAGTCCTCAGAAGAGTCAAGTGCCTGTCATTGTTTGTCACCTGAGAATTTTATTAGAATGTGGAGCAGTTGTACGGAGGTGGCGATTTCTCTGCACTCACTCTCATAGGCTGAAGCCTGTGCTGGTGGATCCCAGAGCAGTGAGATCCCTGATATCTCCGATCCTGTGATTTCCCTTCAACCAGATCCCTGATGTTTCCGATCCTGTGATTTCCCCTTCAACCAGATCCCACGGACAGGCCTGCGGTTCACCTCTAGTCTGTTAGCATATGTAGGCTATCGACCGTCCGTGCGAGGAACCGCTCCGTGAGGATCGCGGAAGGCTTGCTTACACAGGCCCAGGGGCGCGGTGCCGTCGAGGTTCTTGCCTCAAGGACGGCTCGCCTTGTTCTCCGCGCGGCGATCGATAAATCACCTCGGTACGATCGCTCATCATTATGGACTCCCGATTACGGCTCAATATGCACGACCTTACCTTCGCACCGAGTCCATAAATGATTGAAAGCGAAATGCGGAGAAAGTGCTTTATTGGCGGTTGCGGGCGTACGCTAGTCCCAACCGAGCGCTTTCCTGCAGCCCTTTCCCCAGGCCCAGCTGCCCTTGAACATTTCTAAGACCGTCCTTAGTTTCTCCTGTAGCGAACCCCCCCACCCTCCCCCCAACCACCCACCAACAAATCTGATCTGCTGCTTGTGTGGGGTTAGGAAACACCTGCGCAGCATGAGCCGGCCGACCCAGGTCATGGTGAGTTCCCGGTGCTACCCTGACCTGCCCGTGACAGAGCACCTGGGGGCTAAGCAGGGGCTTCCCATGGCGTGGCCTGGACATATATTCATAAAGCATCTCTGGTTTGGGGAACTGATCTAGGATCAGCCTTGCCTTTTAGGGCTCAGTGGGCAAGGTTGACATATGGAGGGGGGAGGAAACCTGACCCAAGATTAGGACTTGCTCCTCTGGTGTGCTCTATGAGTATGGGAACTGGTCTTTCTTTCAGTCTGACTTTTCTTATAATTTATGATTCTCGAATGTTTTCTGTAAGTAGTGCCTGCCTCGATTGCTTGGTAAGTTTGAAACCGTGATCTTAGCTCTTGTTCCCGGTGCTGGTTCGCTCTGTTCTTTGTTTTTGACATTCAGCAGTCCTGCGGGCGGACGGCTGTAGTATGTTCGCACACAGTCTGTATGCCGCTGTCTTTGTTCAGTCTTTTCGGCGGTGTAGCCTCATTAGCTAGCTCTGATTCAAGGCATGCATAATTAATTGGAAAGTCCCGTTTCAGAGACCCGAACTGCTCGTCATTAAAGGTCATGACTCATCCGTCTTAGCTTCTGCCCTAAGGGCCGTGTGCTTTCTTCACTGGTTACAGATAAACAGGGCCAGCCTTCAACGGTCAACTTTCAAATCGGTTCTGCCTGGTTTCAATGACTCTAAAATGGAAAATAACATCAGAAATAGTGTCGGAAAACTAAACGGGGTCGGCACTTGTGTCAAAGGAAGACTGGAAACTTGCATCGTCGATAATAAATATTGTCTGTTGATATTTTAGCCCCAAAGCATGGGTAAAGTGAGCTGGCTTCTACATCAGAATGAAAAAAAAAAAAAAAATATCCCCCCTTATTTGGACATAATTAGACTGTTTTCTTTTTTTTCTCTCCAAAAAGTTCCCGTAGTTTCCTGCTAGGGTTTTTGCCAGCTGGGAAGGAGAGCACTGAATAATTCTAATCAAGTCCGCAGGGGTGTTCTGAGTACAGAGATGAGACGAAATGTTGAGTTTGCACCTATGGGGGAAATATTGATGGTTTATTTTCAGACAAAGTGTGCCCAATATTGCGTCGTAGATGCAGAGCGCGGTTATTTTAAGCGCGATGCCTCAACAGCCGCAGCGAGATCTCTGTCAAATTTAAATTCGCTTGTTTATGTCTGGGTTTCTGAAACTTCCTCGTGTGTGCGAACTCTCACGGAGGGCAAATGAATGATTTTACAGCCCTAAATTTTCATCCCGGGGTGCCTGGATCAGGAGGTTTCCCGCCACCAGGCGTGCTTTTGGGACAATGGAAGAGTTTTCCGGAAGGCTGTCGGGGGGCCTCGGCCTGAGCTGGATCACATGAAAAGAGCAGGAGGCTGGCTGTCCTACTGCCTGCTCTGCCAACAAAAACAAAACAAACCATAGCAACATCGCTTTTGTTCCCTCTCTGAAACACGAAGGGAAAACTCAATTTGAGCAAGAGAGAGAGAGAGAGAGAGAGAAAATTCTCCCTTTTTCCTAATCTCCCCCACCTTCCTTTGCGCAAAGAGTAGGTTCAAGGTCAGAGATATGAGCTGAGCTTCCTGTCTGTATGTTGGTGGCTTAAAGCAAACAAGCAAGGCTGTGCAACCATTTCTGACAACCTCTCTACCAAGAATCTGACCACAAAAAAAAAACTATTTTAGAGCTCTTTTCGAATAAAAATATCATTGTTTTCTCCAGAATTGTCGCTTGTAACACAAATGCATTTGAATGAAAATATCTTGTGGACTCTTGTGGTGATTACAGAGTACTAAAGGCAGAAGAAACTCAATCCAGGACAATTAAAATGGGGGCTGTGCCTTAAATATGGAGGTTGGGAGTAATCTGCTTGGTCATTGGCCGCCTTCCACAAAGGCTCCTTGGGTAGAATGCGAGGCCTGGGTCGTTGCATAATGTCCCCATGGCGACGTTAGTTACATTTTCTATACGCTGCTTTTTTTTTTTTCTTTTTCTTTTTTTTAATAAGTCTACCCATTGTCACCACTGTGGGTTCAGTTACCCCACAGCCCAGGCTATTGTGCTAACCAGTGTCACCCCTCAGGCACTTTGAAATTACCAGTAATTTAAACTGTTGTCTCTGATCGGCTTTAATGCACATCTGATACAGCGCATGTTGTGCTAGTCTCCTTTCGCTTTCTTTTTCTGTTTTTGAATTTGATACGCAAATATGAGCTTGCTTTAGCAGCTGTGTGTGCCTTAGCTAGTGCGTGGTGAGCGTTCTGGCACAAAATGGCTGCCGTGCATCACCCAGGTGGGTGCTACACGTTGGTGGTGGGTGAGGTGGGTTCCCGCTCATCGCTGTAAAGCACTTTGAGCAATCGGGAAAAGTGCTATATAAATACAATTCATTCATTCGTTCAAAGTTTCACGGCGCTGAAAAATAAAGTTTGTCGAAACCACAATATAACTAAAACTGAAATTAATATACAGCAACAACAAAAAAAAACATTCTTCTATTATTTTTTGATGTCACACTGACGTTATGTGCCAGTGTGCGCATACGAATGTGTGCATTAGGCGCTGGGTGAAGGCCTGCATATTTAAACGTGGTGGAACGCGCTCTGTGCCCTGCGATGTTGCAGGCCTCTGGAATGTTCTGCAACGGTAGTTTATTTGTTTTTGACGGAGGAGTGGAACGCCAGGGTCACAGGGGCCTCACAGATACATTCACCCTGGTAAATATTTAATCCACCTGCTGTTTCCATGCCAAGAGGGACCACCTGCCACCTCAGCTTTTCACATGTCGCTCCAGATTTCAAAACCCAAATCAGGCCTGGAGTTTTAGCACAATATTGTGATGTGCGTGCGTGCGTGCGTTGTGTGTGTGTGTGTGTGTGCGTGCGTGTACATGTGCGTGTGCATTTGCGTGCATGTACGTGTACATGCACATGTGTATGCATGTACTGCATCCATGATAAGCAGTAGTTGTTCAGCAGAAAGCAACAAAGCTTTACTAGACAGACTGATCTTCTTCCAATTCAATAGTTAGGCATGAAGGGACACACAGCAAGCTCCTCACATGACAATTTATATTCTCTGACTCATAATCTTTGACTCAACAAACTTTTAGCGCACATTATCAACCAAAAAAACCACGTCAGAAAGAGAAAACAAGAAGAAATGGTCACCATTAATCAAAGCCAAATCGTCCAATTCACCCATACATCATCATAACCTCTTCAGTTAAAATCTAAAACTGCTGCTAACCCCCAATACACTGTGTTACGTAAGAAGGAGATTATAAGCTTATATGCAAGAAATTAATAATGGTGGTTTATGTTTCAACAGTTTTTTCTGTTTCAACCTGCGGAAGACTTACCCCTCCTCGCACGTGTGTGCGTGAGAGGCAGTTTGATGTTGAGCTATGTGCATGTGTTAATGTATAATGTGTTTGAGAGCAACTTTGTTTGTTTGAAATTTGAGACCTTTGGAGTTTTGTGTGTGAGTGTGTGTGTGTGAGCATGTGTGTGCGTGTGTGTGTGAGCATGTGTGTGTGTGTGTGTGTGAGAGAGAGAGTATAATTGGCCTGTCAGATGGCGCCGGAGCAGCGAGCTGTCATCAGAGTCTAATAAAGCTGAGCCCCGTGTGACTGCGCCCGTCACAGCAGCCCGACGAGCCTCGCTTATCGCCGCCATCTCCGCCATTACAGCCAGAAACTAATAACCGCCACTGCTCCGCACCCATGAGGTGTGGGCTGTCACGTTCCCAGCCCCCCTCAAACAGAAAGCATCCCGCAAGATTACTCCCTTTTTTTTTTTAGTGTGAGGATTGCCAACATTGCCAAACATTTGTGAGGTGAAAGCGTGTGGCGTAGTATGTGTGTATCGTAATGCAGTGTGGTTTACATGTCATACAGTGGCAGTAGTTCCCACCTCCGGATTAGTCCCACACTAACAGTGGCTGCCCTAATGAAAAGGACACAATAGAGAAATGGAGCCAAAATGGACTCTTGCAGGTGTAGTACATACATCATGATACCATAAAATGAACAGTACTGTGGGGTTTTGGAATCAAAGGTATCCATGCATCCTCACAGTGCTCTTATCAAATTGCAGACTATAATTAATCATAATGGAATACAGAATAATTTTTGCAGATTGGTAAATGCTAATAACTATTTTATTTTGTGGCTTAATATTTTACATGATGGTAAAATCAGAATGATTTTTTTATTTTTTTATTGTGTTTTGGATGCAAAGATTATAGGCAAATTATGGAGGTGTCCAAAGATAGGTGCTTTTTAAAGCCAACATTTCCCCCATTTGCCCGTCTGCATTTGGACCACGCCTGCACCCTCAGATTAGACTTCCATGAAAAAAACTACAAAAGTAGTTCAGACATAACGTGCACATGCCTAGCGTCCTATAGCACCAAGAGTGAGCTGAAACCAATGGTGGGCCTTTGGGTTGTTTGTTAGAATCCGGGAGCGTTCCAGTGGAAGTACCCTCGAGATTCCTGGGATACCGCCGCAGGGACTCCTGGTGGGGTTTGCGACCGTTGTGGGATTTAGCCGGGAGCGGCTCAGAACCGGCGCGATCTGATCTCGGCTGAGGGGGGCGCCGGCAGGCCGCAGTTAATGAAGGCTTAATGGAGTGGCTCTGGCTCGTTACCGCACGGCGATACCTGCCGTATTAATGGTGCAGGGGGGGGGGGGGGGGTAATGGTGCGTGAGGGAATTCGGGGCAGGGCCTCATCGGGGGGGCGGGGGCCGAGGGGGTGAAAGGGCGCCGGTCGGGAGGGGTGTGTGGGTTGGGGATCAAAGAGACGGGAGTAATTACACCTCGTTAACCGCTCTGGAAACGGGTCATCCCCCCCCCCCCCCCAGAACTCGCCATTCACAAAACCAAACGCTGGACAATTCATTTCACACACCCCCCCCCTTTCCTATAGGTCTTTACAGAGTGACCTGGAAGTATCTGATTATGGCCCCAAAGAGAACTGGGACGCACAAGTCAGACCGTGCATTTTGGCTAACCGTTAGTCAGCTCAGGGAAAATGTCAATTCAGCATCAAATCTCACTCCGAACAACATGAAAGTGGGCAGTGGACACACCTGCGTCTGGGGAGAGAAAAAATAGGCCCTGAGAAATGGAAATAATGGACTTGAAGCCGTAAACTTTCCTGAGAATTTCACCCTCAGCTGGCAAAATTATATCCTTTTCCCTGACGAGCGTGCTACCAGATTATCTCATGCCCCTGCCCTGCCCTGCCCTACCCTGCCTTGCCCCCAGAAAGCCAATCGCAGCGGCCAGTAAGTGGGCAAACAGGACGTGACCTCAGAGCAGCCAGTCCAGGTGATCTGCTCCGGTTTAGGGCCGCAGCACAGCTCCAGAGCCGGCCTCCATTTTGAAAAAAAACTTTCTCCGAGATGTCTATTGCGTTATTCCCCAGACAGCGACTCCAGGCTTCCACTTGAAAGCAACTTACTTTTCACACAAAGGAATTTAATTGCAGCAACCGTCACAAAAGGCCTGGAAACGCTGAATGTATATAGGTCGCGGTTCTCCTGTTTCCACCCGTTTCTGCGGGTGGTTCTCTCGGCGTTCCGCAGGCTCCGGAGGGCAGCGTCTCGTGACTGTTCAGAATGACAGGTGTATGACTCCTCGGGACGCAAGCAAGTGTAAGAGCACAGCCAGGCCTGGACGTGCCCACACACGCCATACTGCATAAGACTCACGCGCCATACTGCATAAGACGCACACGCCATACTGTGTGATCTGCCTCCGAAAGTGTAAATGGAACCACCTTAAATGTTATTTTGTCATGTTATTTTTTTTTGTTCATTGAGATGAGTGAGAAGCGATTTAAATACACCGTCAACAATAAACTATTGACAAGGAAATTTGGTTGAAGTTATTTACTGTGAAAAATGTCGAGGATGTGTTTTTACCGCAATGAGAACGAGGCTTTGAGCCAGGGTTCCTTTTAAAAGCGATTCTTCGCAGAGACGGCTGGAACCGGAGGAAGAGGAAGATGAAGAACAGCCGCGGGACGGAGCCGTTCAGGGGGGCAGAGGTCACGGAAGGGGCAGCCTGTCCTCCTCTCAGAGAGGAACGGCAAGGTGGCCGGGTCAAAATAAAGGCTCAGCGAAAGGCCAACTGCAAGGGAAGAAAGGGGAAGCGAAACAGGACGACGACACCAGCGGCACCCCCAAGTGCCAGACACAAGGCCACGAGACAGATGCGGCGGGTTAGAAAATGGACAGGTCAGACTAGACCAGCTAATGCGTTAAATGAATGGAGGAGTTTATGAAGCGTATGAGGTGAAATTGAATTGATATGTTCAAGGCAAATGGAGAAGTTGACCCTGATGCCATAACGAAAATGTGTGAGTGGCTTGGAGGAACGGGTCAAGAGAGCACCTAAAAAAGGCTGTGAGTATTGGCTTTGAGGGTAGATTTTTGGAGGAGGTTTTTTGGAGCAGATTCCCATCAGTATAACAAATTCACAGATTTTTGAGAGTGAAATTTTCTTCAGCAACTCCAGCCTTTTTCCTCTGAGTTGCTGGTCTTTCCTCCTGTGACACCACAGGAAGGTGAGGAACAAGGGGGTTCTTCTTTTTTCTCAAGGTGTGTGATTAATTTTGCTTTTATATTTTTAGATTCTTAGTATTTTAGATTTGTAACATGCTTAGCTGGAGCAAGGGGCACACATATAACCAAGAACTTGAGTCGAGAGGTCTGTTTGAATTGTGCTGAACTTTCAAATGTACACATATCTCAGAGGAACTCACAAAGGTGCCAGAAATGGAGCCAAAGTAAAGTAAATACACGATCTCTATACGAGGGTGGACCCATATTTACCATCAGCATTCCCACCCTACATATAAAGCATGTGAGACATGTTAGATTGGGCCCAGGTGTGGAATAGGTGAGTCAAGTTGGGGAGCAGTCTAGCTTGATTTATGGAAGGGGTCTTCAGCACAAAGTACTACTCAGCAAAAGCTTAGCTGTGGTCCCGTTTGCACCAACCTAAAATCTGTGGTCCATACATCCTTCGAAAAAGCAGCACAGCACCTCATAAAAGTGAACAAACATTTAACTCAAAAACAAAAGCTAACTCTAACACTAATCAAATGCTATCCTCCCTTAGCTGTAACACTTGCCATACTCCTAAAGCTAGCTGAACCTTAATTTGAGCCCAAAAGCCTAATTTAAGCCATAGGTACCTTTGAAAACATTAGATTACTCCTTTAAAATTAGTGAAAAACAGAGTAAATATAATGAATACAATAATACAAATGTTTAATGTTTTCCCTGAAAAACATGCAAATATCATGCATCTTTTTAAGATCATAGGTACCCATGGCATTAGAGAAAATTTTTGGCTCATCCAAAATAAAAAATGATCCCACATCCTAAAATTTTTTCAAGCTGCTGAACCGTAAAATGGCCAAACCCTCAGACTTTTTGTTTTCCTAACCCCAAGTCTAACTTTAGTCTTAACCATATTAATGTGGACTTGCCTCCAAAAAGAGAAACATTTTTAGGTTATCCAAAAACAATTAACCCCATGGTAGCTCCTGAACATAACCCAAATCTTGCCTCAACCTGACACTAGCCATATTCACTACATGAACAGGTGCATTTGCAGGCAGAATTTTGTGCTTGTGGGTGTTCTTGTCCGGACAGTTGACACAAAAATTGCCAGGCATTGGCCAACCACATTTCAGGACAAGGCATAAAATCTCAGAGCGGGCAGAGTGCATGAATTAATCGGGAATATCTGAGTCCAGAAAAGTGAAAAAAATATTTCGCAATGTCAGCTGATTGATTTGATTCAGATGGACAAGAAACCTTGTTAATTGAACAACATGGTGAAACAAAGGAATAGAAATGTGTTTTAAGAAATTTTATTCAGTGGAAAACTAGCAAGGTATGTGTAAAATATATAGGAAATGAAAAACAGAAATTTTCTCAAATATATTTCTGATCATTTATTTGACTGTGGTTGTTGCAGAAATATGATGTCCTAGCTATCTGAATAAAAACCTGACATTTTCAAAAGCTTTCACTTTTTACACATAAGACTGCAATCCTTCATGTTTTTCAGTTTTTCAATTTCAAAGTCAAATTTGTCATCCTAAATTTCTTCAAACACATTTCTATTCATTTATTTCACTGTGCTTGTTAAACAAATTTAATTTCCTACCTATCTGAATAAAAAAAAAAAATGTTTTTAAACATTTTTTCCACTTTTTGCACAGAACACTACAGTCTAGTGTATTTTGTTGTTTTCCACAGAAACACATTATTCAGCATACATTTCTTCAACCACATTTATATTCATTTAACTATGTTTGGTACATGAATGTAATTTCCAATCTGAACAAAAGACATTTTCTAAATTTCTGGATTTTTTTCCCACTTTCTGGACACAACGCACTGTTGAATTAACATGATATTCTATCCATCTGAATAAAGAAATTATATCATCAAAATTTTTGCTTTTTTTCTTCAAATTTTGAACATTTTGTTGTGTTATGAAAGTGTTATGTATTTTGCCATTTTCCACTAAAACTGATTTTTTCCATCATAAGTTTCTTAAAACTAATTTATGTTCATTTACTTCACTGTAAACCTAAAACAAATTCATGTTCATTTATTTCACCATGATTCCTAAATAAACATGATTTCCTATCTATCTGAATAAAATAATTATATTTTTATATTAAGTTTTTACATTTACATTTTCACTTTTTGGAGTTTTTGAATTTGCAGTTTTCCACTGAAACACATTTTTTGTCAAAACATTTTCTAAAATGAAATGTCACCATGGTTGTGAAATAAAACAATTTCCTACACATTGGAATCAAAAATGGCATTTTCAAATTTTTTGCATTTTTTCACATTTTGGACATAAGACATAAGTCTTTTGAATTTTGCTGTTTTTCAATTATACACATTTTTCACCATAAATTTATTAAAACGCATTTCTAATTTATTTTATTTTGTTGCTAAAATACCATGATTTCCTAAATGTCTAAAATTTTTTAAAATTACATTTGCAAAATTTTTGTATTTTTCACCCTCTTTCTGGATGTAAAAAAGATTTTAAAAAAAAAGTTTTTATTGAAACAAATTTCTAAACCTGAATTTCTTCAAACACATGCCTGTTCATTTGTTTCACTGTGTTTGTTGTACAAGCATGATTTTCTATCAATCTGAATTTAATTTTTTTCCCCCTAAATTTTACATTTTTCACATTTTGGACATAAGTCTTTTGAATATTATGTTTTCCGCTGAAGCACATTTTTCATCTGAAATTTCTTAAAAGAAATTCAAATGTGTTTATTTCATTTATGTCAGCATGGTTGTGAAAAAAACATGATTTCCTATCAGATTCAAACAGTTTTACTGTTTAAACAAGCATAATTCCCTATCTATCTGAATCAAAAAAGGACATTTATCTAGTTTGCTGTTTTCCAGTGAAATACATTTTTCATCAGAAATTGCATCAAACCCATGTATATTTATTGACTTCACCATAGTTATTAGCTAAATATAATTTCTTACCATCTAAAAAAATATCTAATTTCACTTTTAGAATGTTTTCGATGTTTTGGTCATAAGACTCTTGCCTTATGTATTTTGTTTTCCACGGAAACACATTAAAAATAGACTTTTTAAAAGCCCTGTTCAATGTAGTAGACACCACGCATGAAAGGGTTAATACTGCTATTGATGTGATCGCAAGATGCAGGTCTTTCACAGTGCTTGTACATTGTTTTTGTTTTTCTTGCCAGAATGTACGAGGGGGTTTTCTATGGTCAGCCATTTGAAAACGAACCATTAATGCATGTAGTTACAGGAAAATTTGGTAAAACTGATTTTCACTTTTTAAGAATGAATTTACTTACATTTACAGAAGCAGAAATAACAAATGTATAGCAGTCTCTGATATGTGACCTGAAATGACTCGTGAGAAGATAAATATTTGTCCACGTGAGTCCACATTGACAAAGGTGCCCTTTCCCATTCTCACATAAAATATGGACTTGAAAAAGTGTTTTCCGTTTCTGCTAGTCTTACTGTAAGCTCACTCTAATGTGTTTACATATTAAGTGCCTCACCAGTGGGACCTGTCTGCTTAAACGTTAGACTCTTTATGGAAGCGTAGACCAGCTACTAAACTTATTAAAATATCTTCCAAATACAGGTAGTTAAAACTAATTTCAAAATGTATGCAGCACTACTTTCTTACCGTCAAATAAATTCATGAGGTGAACCGTTTGAAACGGTTTAGTAGCCTATAACGT
Organism: Anguilla rostrata; assembly: GCF_018555375.3. Lineage (NCBI taxonomy): Eukaryota > Metazoa > Chordata > Actinopteri > Anguilliformes > Anguillidae > Anguilla > Anguilla rostrata. The sequence goes on from NC_057948.1 coordinate 9,191,087, forward strand.
TTATTTTTCGGTTACGAGGTTGGCTAATGTTTCAAGCCGTCTCAGATTAATGGTTGCTCGGGCGATAACCTCCAAAACAGTATTCTAATCCACCAGGTGTGCTTATTGAACGCTATCTGGAAACAAAGAGCGGACCTAAAACCGAAACTTGGGATGCTCAGGAGGTCGCGACTTTCAATTTCTCTGACGGGATCTCCCGCCCCCCCTCTCCTGGATTTCTGTCCCTCCTTCCCGAGGTTTCTCACTTTAATTGCGTTGAAGTGAATGGGAGGTTCACACAGAAAACTAATATCTTATGTTTCTGAAGGTGCGGAGCAAAGAAGGGGCTTTTATTTAGACGTCTTTCTATGCGGTTTTAATTTGGTTTGGTAAATCTTAGCAATTTGCCAAAAACAGCAAACAAACTTGCGAGATTCGGCAAATTAAACAATTTCATTCGCGTCTGCGTGTGCGTTCTGCTGGAGCTATGAATTAGGAGTGTCAGGTCAACGAACATCGCCGTTCTAAATTGTAGGATCCCGTCCAATAGTTGTTTGTGTTGGTCGGGGCGGAGGTTCAAAAATGTTGGCGCTTTATAGTGTTTAGCCATCAAGGACAAAGGGGGGAGGATTACTCCACATATCTTAAGGCCAAACCACTTTGCAGAGAATTGAAGGGGACCCTGAGCATAGGCTCGCATTCGAGCGAAAATGTAACCATTAAAGGGGGCGTACGATCTCACAATGCTTCCTTTTTTCCCTACCTTTTCAAGTAGCAGGTATTTGAAGTCTTGGAATGTGACGTCCATTTTCCCTCACACAGTCCCGAAATGGGATTACGTGTGAATGGATTTTATCCGCACCACTTGCCGAACCGAATGAAAACGTCTCTGCCAATGAGGGCTCCCACAGTTAAACTTCATTCCATTAAACGTTTAATGGCTTCACAGAGGGATTTGAGGATTTCAGTCAGCGTGAATGAAAAGTGTTTAAAACTCTGTAAACAGCCTCGCTCTAATCAAAACTGTCAAAGACAGTTGTTAGCAGTAATTATCTGTGTTTAAATGAACCAATGTTGACTGAAGTTCAGTGGACGGCTGTTAGTTGTTAGGGTTTATTTGCAATTTTACCCAGAGTACTGTGTTACAGCTCTAATGACATTTTTAAAGTCATAACGGACATAATAGTGCTTTGGGTTTTTACTTTCTTCACACACACACACACACACACACAAAACAGTTAATGTTTAAATTCCTTTCCTTTAAATGAAGACTTTAAGAAGGTTTTATTTTGGAGATTGAGCAGGCTATAGAGCCAAACGAATGACAGCCCATCTTATCCTGAGGTGAGACAGTGAGCCCTGCCCATCCCTCCGACAGCCGTTCGGTATTTTTCCAAAAGGTGGCGCGTTCCCGGTCAGCTGGTCCCTTCGGATCACCGCGGACTAAGCCAACCAGATGTTCCCCGTCTCATCCTCACAAATCCAAACCTTGAACCCCTTTCCGCAACCGCGGAACATTTTTGCTATTAAGCCCTCTTTTCAATCTCTTTATCTTTATCAACCTAGCACCCCCTTCATCCCTCGCTTATCATCCTCCTCCCTCCCTCCCTCCCTCCCTCCTTCCCTCCTTCATACAGTGCTGTGCAGGCAGTGAGCTCTGCTCAAGATTGTGGGGCCTTCAGATCACCACAGTTTTCCCTCCTGCTGTTATGCAGGACAATGAATACATGTCATGAGTCTACACATCATACGGCTGGGAGCGTCAGTGGGGGGGTGGGGGGGGTGGGGGGGGGGGGATGGGTGTCTTCACTGCGCACCACCCAAACCAACTCCACCTGACTCCTGAGCTCATAATGAGGCCATAAGGGGAAAATTTCACGCTTTCTCGACCTGCATTCCACCGGACCCCCTGCAGACCCCAGCCTGTCAAGTTCACGCGTCGTTGTGAGGACCAAGCTGAACAGGCCTACCAGAGAATAGGATTTAAACAAGGCCACTCATCCCAGCGTCCCAACAATGTAACCGAGAGCAGTGGGCTTCATTTCACATTTCAGCAGAGGCTTTTACCAGAGTGACTCGCTCACCTTACAGTACATACACTCCCATTTATACAGCTGGATATTTACTGAATACTGATATTTACTCATTCAGGCTTGCTCAATGATATAATGCAACATTATGCTACCCATTATACTACACTGCCACCCAAACCCTATTCCTCTCTGAAGCCATCTGACTCCTCAACTCAATAAACTGGTTACTTCAGGCACTGTTTTCCAGTACTCCAGTAAAGACTAACACATTATTACATCAAATCATGTTTAAATCATGATGTCACTACATAATGCATCTGTAAATGATGCAGTGAATCAGTGCAATGCAAATATTTAATACATTCTTACAGCTTACCGAGTATCTGAAAATGTAAATACAATCAAAAGATTTTTTGAAATGAGGTGATATTTATTTTCTTTATGGACTCCTGAGGGGTCCGCGGACCCCAGTACAGTTTGGGAACTTGAGCTAGGAAACACACCCCTCCCTCTGGGTCACTTCCACGCTCAGGGCTGGGCAGCAGGGGGGTGAAATCCCCCCCCCCTTTCCCCTCCACATTTGCCCTGTCGAGAGCCGTTTGACCTCTCCTTGCCCTGTCCTCGCTCTCGCGCGCGTCCCTCCCCCCCCAGGCTCCGGTTCACCCGCGCGTGGCGTGATGCCGTTCCCCGCATCGGGGGCCGTTACGTAAGGGCCCTGCTGCTTCCCGCCGCGCGGTCCCAGCAGCTGTTCAGTGCGCTCATCACACCCCGTCCCAGCCTCGCGCCGCCAACCGCTAACGATCTCGTGCAATTTGACCTTTCACCCTCCGGTAATCTCTCCCGCTCTCTCGCCCCGAATTCAACGCGCTTCCCACTTGGGTCCGACTGGGAGTCCCTCGGCTAGCCAAACGGCCGCGTTAAAGTCACTGCTGGGTGGCGCACGCCTGAGCCTCGGCCGATTGGCTGTCGCCTGGGGCTTGTTTCCGCGACTCCCGTGGAATCCCTTGCTGACTTTACTGGAGTGGAGGAGATGAGATATACTTCTGCCGTTCCATGACTGAGGGAATGAGATTTCATGTTTTCCATGGTAACTGTGCTTGTAGCTAGTGGCATGTCCTGATGGTACACAAAGGTGAGGTATACGCTAGTGCCATAAAGTAAACAGTGGTTATATTTCCATTAGCAGGGATTAACGCAACATTAAAATCAATGTTTGTTTCACTTGCTAAATATAAGTGGAGAATAGCTGCATATCAATAGCAATGTTTTTCATAGTATGAATTTAGAGTGAGCTCCATAATGTTTGGTACAAAAAGATTTTAGTTTTTCTTGATTTGTAATCAAACAATTCACACGTGGTTAAAGTGCAGATTCTGTTCATGAAGTCTTCTGCGGATAATAGTCGCTGACACATCCACACCTGCCTCCTGAAGAGTATTTCTGATCTGCCAGACCGGTTTTGGGGGGGGATTCTTCATTATGGTGAGAATTCTTCAGTTATCAACTGTAGAGGTCGTCCTTGGCCTACTATACTCTTTACGATTACTGAGCTCACCTTTCTTTCTTCTTGATATTCCAAACAGTTGATTTTCGGAAGACTAATTTCTTTCTTATCAGACTTTCTTATTTCTCAGCTTCTTAATGGCTTCTTTGACTTTCATTAGCACAACTCTGGTCCTCATGTTAACAAATGCCAATAACAGACTCCAAAAGGCAATCAAAAGCCTAGAATCCAGACTAGATACCGAAAGCTCTCTTATACCTGCACTAAGGAAGCATTTGAACACACCTGACTAATCAAAAACATTTAGGAAGCCACTTGTTCCAAATATTATGGCGCACAAAAAAGTGGAAGACTGTATAAAAAGTGCTGTAATTTCTACATGGTGAAATCAAAGTGTAGAAAATACCCTTAAAGAAAAGCACTTCAACCACATGTGAATTGTTTGATCACAAATCTAAAATTGTGGAGTACAGAGCCAAATCAAGAAAAAAACATGTCTTTGTCCCAACCATTATGGAGCTCGCCGTATATGACTTTACAATGTCAATTACTAATTATGTGCATGCTAGAACATGCCTGAACATAACATATAAATCACGTTGGCAGATTGAGATAATTCTGAAAGCTATAACAGCTGTAAATGTACTTCAAGGCAAATGAAAACAGTAAGTATTTGTATTAAATCTACCAACACATGGACTGCATTCAACCATCCTCAGATGCACATTATTATGTTTTTCCTGATCATGTCACATTTCTCAACCGAGACCAGTTTTGATACACCTGTCTTGGTGTCTCTTTGGCATACAAATAGAAGTCATTGTGTGAAGCTAGCCATGGTGAAGTCACTGAAACATTTAAATGTAAATGAAGCTACTCCAGGCAAAATTATATGGTAGTCAAGGCTATACTGCATGCATTAACCTGTGACAACGTGGATATCCATTCCCTCAGAAATATTATCAAACACTCCCTCATTGTGCTAATTGACAGGCCTTGGTAAGGATATTTACCAGCAATATATTACAACAGGAGTATGTTGTCTTATGTTAAAACTGCTTGCTGAATTTGGTAAGTTGTTGTGTTGACACATCGCAGCCGATGTGTAATTTCACCATGAAATCATGCAAGTTGCTGAGATGAAAATACTTTACTCCATACACATAGTTAAAGTGATTAGCAGTTTCACCAGAAAGTGCTGATGTTGGATTCAGACTGAGGAATTTTCTGTGTGTCTTTCATAAGCATTGTTAGCTTGTCTAATAGACCCTTTGTGTGTAATTTAATCCTTGCAGTATTACTCAACAAATGAAATGCATTCAGGTTTTTTTTTTTTTTTTGTGAAACAGCCAAATCCCATGATATCCACAGGTGTAGATAAGAACAGCTGTTGCTATGTGGAAGTTTTTAACTGTATTGTAGGCAAGTGAGTCAACATCATTTCCGAAGTCCATCACATCAGCGAACCTTCGCGAGCGGAAAAACATCCACGAGCAACAAACATTAAAAGCGTGTTTTAACCCTGTACTTCTCAGCACATATGGTTATGAGAGTCTTGCTCAACATCAGGGATGTGTCAGGAAAATAGGCATCTATATAGCTAATATTTAATCCAAATCCACTTTACCTGTCTGGAATCCCTACATATAAGGCATGTAAGGTTTTGTTGATACAATCTGCTTTTACGTCATTGCTCGGTCAGAACGTGCAAGAGTCAAGAATAACATCTCTTCACGCGCCGGTGGTCTCGAGGTATGGCTCATATTAAGCACAACGGTGCGTGACATTTTGGTCCACACTACACATATCAAAGAGGAAGCAATCCCCTGGAAGAATGAAAAACCGAACTTTGATCTAAAACTGAACTATTTTAATCAGCGGGCAGTTAATTGGTAAAATAATAACTATTACTAGCTTTTAGATTATTTACTCGAAACAAAGTTGGCCTATTTATTTTTATATGTAACATACATTAGATGAGTAGGATGGCTCCAAACATAATCCTCGGGCAAAAAAAAAAAATGTTTATACCATGCAAGATTCTTAACAACGTGGAGTGACCCGTGCGTAAATTATTTAACCTGCACGTGCATGCATTGAAACAATTAATTCGTTCTTATTTTAATCTCCTTTAATTCCACAACAACCTTAGTGTTTACAAACCAAAATCCATCTGCCTAACACGTTTTTCTTCTCAGCAATTACAATGCAGTCGTCAATTGTTCCTTAGTTCTACACATTTGTTATAAATAACATTGGGACTTACGCACATACATTGGGAACACATAAGCAGATAACTGAATGATTTTTTCAGCTTGTCAATACTATGCCTGGTGGTACGGACGGAATAACGGACTTTGTGCATTTATTTTAGGTTACTGAACAACTCGGTGAGACTACAGGTGAGTATTTTAGTGGCAAACTATGCATGGTTCAACATCATAGATATGCTACAATTGATGTAACTTAATACGCATGTTGCCGTTTTTTTCTCTCTCTTCCATTTAGCAGAGGGAATAACACGTTTAGGTGTTGTGAAATGCACGTTTCCCTGAGTTTATTTACTGGGTGAATGTGTAAGCGTTTCGCACCAGTTATACTAGCGACTCGCAGACAGGTGCGTTGTCCGAGTCCTGGCTGTGCATTGAGCTGAGCCCGGTGTCCGAGTCCTCGTCATTAGTGTCGCATTTCTTTGAAAGTCCCCTAGCCTGTTCCACCCACCCGCTGTTTGCCTCTAAAGAAGGCAACAATTCGGTCTCGGTTACAACAGAGCCACTTGCTTTGCCCTTAACTGATGGTTTCACAGCTTCTTCAAAATCCAGAGACTCCACTTTTTCCAGTAAATCCTGTAGCTCTTTTACTTTCGCATCCCACAGCCCCTGGCTCATGTCCAAATCACCTCTAATAGTCTCCAAATCCGTGTTCAAGCGAAGACCAATATATAAACTCGTGTCCAGCTGCGTTTTGACTCTCTCCTCCTCGAAAAGCAATTCGTTTTCCGACGAAATGTCAAGCTCTGGAGGAGCCACGTCCTTCCCTGTCGCATGGGTGGCTGTAGTTACCCTAATTGCGGGCTCCTCGACGCTGGCTTCCGCGTCCGCGTTCGAGAGTTTTTCTTGCCGTCGCTTCATCCACCGTTGATTCAGCTCCTCTTGGATCTCCACCGTAATACTGTCCATGAGCGCCTCGTGCTCCGCCAGCTCCTCTTGCAGCCTAATGACCTCCTCGCATCTGCTGGCGTACTCCTCGAACCAAGCGAGAGCCTCCGCAGAGCACGGCTTGTCGCTGTCCCTCTTTGACTCAGCCTCCGGCTTGCCCTCGACCAAGTATGTGTCCTGCACATAATTGATCCCGTGCCTTTTCATCCTGTCAAAGTGAACTTTCGCCTCATACCTGTCAATCTCTCGATCCAGTTCCTTAATCCTTTGGATCTGCTGGCGGATGGTGTGGTCTTGCGATATTACCAGGTGTACTAAAGTTTCCATTTTCTCCACTGAAGAGGAGTCCTTTGATATAGCCTCCTCTCTCTTTTTGTTGATTTTATCCAACTTTCTGAACGCCTTTCTGACAATACGCCGCTGCTTTTCCTGGGAGAAAGCCATCGTTGCCCTCGCTGTTCCCTTGTACACGCAAGGACTCTCCTTGCTAAGTACGACCCGCGCCTCCGCGCTCCGAGGTCCGTTGTTGGGTAAGGACGCCGCATTTTTCACCAACACAAACCTCACGTTTTCTTGTTCATCACCCCATGCTGTCCAGAGACGAAGGATTTTTGTTTTGTTCGGCAAAATCCTCTCAAATCCTCTCCATTTCTCCACAATGCAGTATGACTGTGGAGACCCGGAGAGCATAGCCGCAGAAGCGCCTTGCTGCAAGTTCTGATCCTCCAGGAGCACTCTGACGACATCGGCGCAGGTAGTGCGTCTTGACAGCCCAGAGACAAGCTTCTCCTCCCGACAAACCCACACGGATATTTTGCATTCCTCCAACTCCATTTTCAGGTAAACCGACGCTTCATAAAGATTGTTCCAGTACGTTTACTTGGTTTCAGCACGCAGGGAAAAAAACAACTTTTTCAGCTGCGTTAGGGTTATCCGTTGTTTTGCATTTTACTTAATGTCAAGCTGTCGGTTCCGGTCGTGTCCTCAGGAATTGTGAACCCGGCGTTTCATTTTGTGGCAGATCATCCCCGCTGACTAACAGGCGCTGTCGCTCACTGTGGAGGTATGCGCCGTTATGCATCACAGTTCAGCGAAGGAGGTCCTTTTCAAACACTACGCAGGAGTTCGAAAATCCGTGTGTCCGCCTTCGCAGCGTGTGAGCGCTGACTGGTGAATGAAAGCCAATACGCAACACTGCGTCGCCTGCGCTGGACCTGTACTCCCCCGCCCCTCTCCGGAGTCACACTATTTTATATATTTGTTTATCTGTCTTTCAGCTCTGCTTCTTTCCCAGCGTTTATTTATTTATTTATTTATTACTTTTTTTACATTTTGCTCAAGACTGTCTTAAAGCTGTCAAACTCAGTCGTGAGGAGATTCCGCAGAGCTATCGAAGCCCAGTTATTGAAACTATTTTCTATTGCAGCGGGACTTCCGTGGTAATCAAAACACGTTTGTTTTGAAAGTGGCTGCTCTGTCACGGTGCAGGGAGAGGGGAAAGGGTGTGGGCTGAAGCAGGGTCTTTTTAGACACCCGGCCCCAAGTGTCCACAAAATGCAGTATCGTGGTGTCAATATCCAAAGCACAATATCGCACTATGGTTTCATTTTCTCAGTCCGGCAGAACGCAACAATGCAAAGACGGTCGACGCGGATATCAGTCGTTCACGCGCAGGTGGAATATGAACTGAAGTGAAGGAATCTGAAAAGTGATCTCAAAAGTTTACAGAGCGAGCGCGAGAAAGAGAACACTGTAGTCTTAATGGCAAAACAACTGATTTTTTTTCGAAACCGCGCAAGTTGCGCTAGTAGGACTAGCGCCTAAGCGTGCACCCGGCTCGTTCGGCGGAAGCAACTACGCGCTATTACGCGCGAGACGGTGCTGAAGTACGTATTACAACGCAGCGGGCGACGTTTGTCTTTACCAGTGCGAACCCTGCGTTACTCTCTCGAACTGCGCGAACGTGAAGAGTGAGTTTCGCTTCAGTTCTATTTTCGGCTGTCGCGGTCACGATGGCTGTTTATCACAGAATGCCTAAATGTAGTATACTGCTCTGACTTATTTTCTCCTTTAGGGGTGGTCCCTATGTTAAACAAAAACCTAATAAAAATGCACCTGGAAAGGCAACTAGTTCGCTGCTTATTCGGAGGGGGGTAATTGAAATCACCAACAGAAAACGTAGCCTATCGATTGTACTTCAAGCTTCGCGTTTTCATGGCGTTCTGTGTTCATATCCCTCAGTAAACTGTCATTCTTTCATGATTAGCTGATTAAATGTTTGACGCGAAGACAAGAAACACGAATTCCAATGGTGATTACGATATTATTTCTATGATCATTACATATCTTCATGATTGGCAGCTTGTTAACCAGCAAAATTAATACGTTTGATTGATGTTACGCAGGCTCGTTCGATTTAATTTTATGGTAATTCTTGAGAGCGTTTGCTTCTCACGTATTTACGAGGTAACGAAACATACCAATTAACAACTGAAAAGTCCTCACCAAGTATCACTTACCCATAATCAACAGTCGTGACAAACGTGAAATACACGAGTATCGCACTGCAGACTGCGAGAGCATACTAGCTTTTACGCAGCCTTGCGTGACACAAACGGAACCATGGGAACATCTACGCGTCGCGCCGTGCTGCTTCGCCCTGCTGTTTACGCGACGCTTACGCGACGCGTGCGGTGGGTGCCCGGCGTAAGTGCATTCCCCAGGGCTCTTCAGGTTGAAAACAGCGCTCTCCCTGCGCGAGGACCGGGGGCCTGAAAGGGAACGTGTGCATATCCCAGGATTCAGCTTTGTTTATGCTTTGTGTGGAACATAAAGACGAGTTTCTCTCTCCCTCTGGGTGAGTGGGCTCTTTCTCGTTCTGATTAACTTGGGGCCGGGGCAGGTGTAGTTTAGGTCAGGGGCACAACATGTTTTTTCTTTGGACTTATTTTTTCCAGGGTAGAAATAAGAAAAGCACCCTAAATCGACAGGAGACAATCAAGGGCATAAGGAATCACTGGGCAAAATGAAAATTTGGCTGTTGTCTTCGATGTCGACAAGTGTTTTTCAGCGTTTCCTCAGTTCTGCTTAATGCCTCCAGTCAAATCTCATTCCGAGCTCCATGTGAAATGGCTTTCAAAGGAGGAAAACCCCAAACAATTGGAACTGAAATACTGCTGAGATCACTACGAACTCCTGTGGCAGTCTTTCAACAGAGACAATCAGGCACTCACCTGTTTGTTGGTTAGGGTGGTTTTCACTTTTCATAACCTGAGTGGTAGTATTGCGAGGGGGAGGGGGGAAATTTGTATTAAACTACTAACTGAAGGTTATGACATCACCATACAAGTGACTATATAAACTACACTGTACTGCTACACAAAAAGGATTGCAGCTTTCCAGATTGCGACTATACCCAACTCTATTTCCTAGCTTGTTAAGCATGAAAGGGCTGGAATAAAATGGGAAGCCAATCTCTCTGTCTTTCTCTGACACACACACACACACACACACACACCTCACACACATGCACACGCACGCACTTACACACGCAGACACACGCACACGCACATGCTCATCCACACACATACAGGACTGGCCACAATGTAGTAAATCCAGGACGTGTCAGACATGCAGGTAGAGAGGGTTCTGATTTGTGTTTGCTTTTGAATAACAGCAACCCTCATTCGCAGGCTGAACATCCCTGCTGACCCCATCGTTGTCTTGGCCCCTCCCTGACCTATAACACAGTAAATCGCCCCACGCAGACTGATAAGGCGAGCCGTTGTAATCATTGTGAACAAATTACAAGTAACCCCATCTCTGTCCTGTACCGGAGAAACCACACTTCAGTCTACACGACCACTATACCATACTGCATACTGCATAGTGCATACTAATGGGATTTGCTAGAGCACAGCTGTGTTTTGAGTGAATGTGGTGCCTGTTACTGCTGTCATGGTATCTGAGCTACCAACTTCATCTGCAGTCAAACAACTTGAAAACCAGAGAAGCCTGAACATTCTTCTGAGGGCTAATGAAGCGCCCTTTTATCCTGGCAGCCTTGCACAGCACCTTCATGTACTCACCTGCAGCGAGAGACTGGCAGAGTGCGCTTTTGTGTGAGTGCCTGCGCAGCTGTGGCCATTCACCTGTGTGAACGCACGTCCGTGCACGCGTTTACGCGTGCGCGTATATGGGTGCGTGTGCGTGTCTGTGTGTCTCTGTGCTGCAGCACCTGTGCGCGTGTCTGTATGCAGAATTCTATGTACACTACGTGACCAAAAGTATCTGGACACCCCTTGGTCTGGGGATGTTTTTCATGGTCTGGGCTTAGGTCCCTTGGTTCCAGTGAAGCCAAATCTTAATGCTACAGCATACAATGGCATTCTAGACGATTCTGTGCTTCCCCAACAGTTTGGTGAAGGCCCTTTCCTGTTTCAACGTTCAATGACAATGCCCCCAGGCACACAGCAAGGTCCATATAGAAATGGTTTTGTTGAGAGCAGTGTGGAAGAACTTGACTGGCCTGCACAGAGCTCTGACCTCAACCCCATACAACACCTTTGGGATCAATTGGAAAGCCAGCTGCGAGCCAAACCCAATCAGTGCCCAACCTCACTAATGCCCTTCTGGCTAATTGGAAGCCCATCCCTGTAAGCAATGCTCCAACACCTAGTATAGAGCCTTCCTAGAAGAGTGGAAGTTGTTACAGCAGCAAAGGGTGGACCAACTCCATATTAATGCCTAAAATTTTGGATGAGATGTTGGATGTCAGGTGTCCACATACTTTTGGCTATTTAGTGTGTGTATGCGTGTGTGTGTGTGTGTATGTGTGTGTGTGCGTGCGTGCGTGCGTGCGTGTGTGTGTGTGTGTGTGTGTGTGTGATCCCAGCACAGTTACAATATCTCCCCATGAGCCTGACCTCTGTGCACTGACAGTTACATTCATGGAAAGTTCCATCTCTGCACCCCCTACTGCTGATGGGGCATATCATCTGTCAAGTGTAATTTCTGGAGATCACTTTATCAGAGGAGGAGAAAAGGGGTAATGTATCTAGCTAACAGTCAGTTGTGCTGCAGGATGATTGGAGCCAATGTCCAAATAAAGGTTTTATTTCTTGCAATTATGAGGTTCTAGCAAATTAACACGTTTTTAACATAAAACATTCAACAAGTGAACCTAAGTATGTTTATCCAATCAATACAGCAGAACATACTTATGTTCACTATTATTTACTACATTTTAAGTTATAAAGCTGTAATGAACTCAGGTCTGGTGCATATAATACATCCTCTTCTGTATGTATGCTGATTGCTTGGTATTGCCAAAATGTACTGTTAATGGAAGCCTTCAACAATAACAGCCTATGGAAAGTAAATAGAGTTTGAGAACTTTGGTTCTGATTTGAGAATAACATAAATATTCATAGCAGCTAGACAACTTTGTTTCTGATTTGAGGAGATGTACATGAATATTCATAACAGCTAGAGAACTTTTGTAAATGAAGCTTTTTCCATTAAATGTTTTTTTTTCAGTTGCGCATTAAAAAAAATTTTAAACGGATTTTTCACACGGCACACCTGACGAGGCACCAGACTGCCGCAGCACACCGTTTGGGAAACACTGACCTAGCAAATGACAGGGGGTCTCCTCAAAGCCAGCCGCCAATCACATCCTCCCATTTCACGCCTACGGTGAATTGTTTTTGCTCAGTGTGGAACATTGGCTTACCCAGTAGCCATCGTACCTTGACTAGATTTCTGTGACTTGTGATTTTAAGCTTCTCACATGGACGAAAACGATATCCGAACGAATGGTTTGAGAATGGATTGTGCAGGAAATAGATTGACGCGAGTTGTACGAGGCATGGTCATCATCAAACAATCTATGGAGTATGGCGCCCTCTTGTGCTCAACTATTAGTACTAGGCCTTTCTGATGGGGCCTAGTACTAATAGTTGTTCTACGCCTGACTGATTTTTAAATATGTTTGAATGTATCAGGTGTAGATGAATACTGTCACTATTTTCAAATCAATGTGAATAAAAACTAAAAATCGAACTATGTTTAGACATTAAATACATTTGAACATATATGTACTTCTTTGAATTCTCTAACTTCTCTAAAGCTTTCAAATCTCATTACTCATTATGTGGGGGCTGATGTGGGGGGGGGGGGGGTCATTCCACCACCGGGGGGGCCCAGACAGCAGGCGTGACCTGGGAGTGCAGGCACGCAGAGTGGGAGGAGCCAGGTGTGCTATGGTTGCAGAACAAAGGGCTCTAGTGCTTGGATTGTATCGTATTGTGACCCAGCCTGACCGTATTTGTGACCCAGCCTGATCGTATTTGTGACCCAGCCTGATCTTATGGTGACCCAGCCTGATCGTATTCGTGACCCAGCCTGATCTTATGGTGACCCAGCCTGATCTTATGGTGACCCAGCCTGATCTTATGGTGACCCAGCCTGATCTTATTTGTGACCCAGCCTGATCTTATGGTGACCCAGCCTGATCTTATGGTGACCCAGCCTGATCTTATGGTGACCCAGCCTGATCGTATTCATGACCCAGCCTGATCTTTTGGTGACCCAGCCTGATCTTATGGTGACCCAGCCTGATCGTATTTGTGACCCAGCCTGATCTTATGGTGACCCAGCCTGATCTTATGGTGACCCAGCCTGATCTTATGGTGATCCAGCCTGATCTTATGGTGACCCAGCCTGATCTTATGGTGACCCAGCCTGATCTTATGGTGATCCAGCCTGATCTTATGGTGATCCAGCCTGATCTTATGGTGTGCCTCTTTAGTGTCCAACGGAAACACTCAGGAGCCGTACTTGCACTCACAAAGAGCTCTGCTATTATTGCGTCACACCTGATACACATCATTAGAGGCCCAATGAAAAGGCACAATAACTGATGCAAGTTTATAAAGCCTGATGGTAATCTTGTCATAAAATCATAAATGCCAGAATGCCTTGTGAATGATTTGCTTTGAGTTGTATTTACCCATTCACACCCAGATAGCACCCGCACGGGTAGCGGAGGCTCATGGGTAAAATCCTGATGGTATACTGGGATGTAAACAAGTGCGTTTGAGGGGCTGTTGATTAACCGGTTTATTCAAAAAAATTTTACATGCTCCTCCTCAATTTGGAATTGTAAATGGTCTCAAGTCACATCCTGGTAAATAAAAAAATAACTCTCAAATTTACGGTTATCATATAACGTATACCAAATTTCAGTAAAAATTTAGAACAACAAACTTAGAGTTAAGTTTTAATTTTTTCCTGAAAATTAACTTGGCATAGTTAAATCTATTTATTTTATTCTTTTTTACGATAATGTATCTTTTGTGGCAGTGCCATGTCGAAAGTGCCATCATTTACTTTTACCGACAAGACAAAACAAGAAGGGCTGAGAGATCAGTTTGTGAAATGCTCATTTTGTTGGCTCTTTGACGGTTGCATTGCCTGTCTTCTCTATCCAAACGCTGAGGTCTTGGAGGATAAGCCACTCTTTCTGATCTTCAGTGACCCGTACCCTCAGGCAGTCCACGGGCCTTCTGACCCCCAAACCCGGCCCTTCCACATCCAGAGTTCCGTTCACGAAACGCCCTATTCTGCGGTACGTCTGGCAGGCGTCGAGGCTCCCTCCGCAGGCTCCCGCCCAGCCCACCTCGGCCAGCCCCGCCCTCAGGACGTCCCCGCAGTGCTCCGGGGAGCCCGTCAGGACCCGGACCCTCCGGAGCGCCGCCGGCTCCCTGAAGCGCACGGAGACGTGGCTCCCGTTGGCCACCCGCTGGCCCCAGAAGAAGCCGAGCCCCTCGTAGGCCGCCTCCAGGGTGTTCCCCTCGAAGGCCTCCATGTCCGTGGACACCGCGGCCGGGGGGTTGTCCCCGGAGGGGCCGGCCCGTTCCCGGAACTCGTCGTCCTTGAGCGAGTTGGCGCCCCCCTGGAAGGAGGAGAAGGAGCCCACGTGCTGGAAGAGGGAGGGCCGCACGCGGAGCAGCTCCCCCTGGGCCTTGGAGCGGAAGAAGTGGTCCAGCAGCCAGTCGCAGGGCATCTCGCCGTAGAACAGCAGGAGGAAGCGGGCCAGCGCGGGCAGGTCGGAGCCGCGGTACGGCTTCCCGATGTAGCCCAGCTTGGAGAAGGCCATGGTGGTCCAGGGCCGGGAGGAGGCCTCCGCCTTCCTCCGGATGGACAGCAGGAAGTTCCTGGCGCAGCGCACGTCGTCCTCCAGGACCAGGTGGTGGCGGGCCAGGCCCGTGCAGAAGTTGGACAGGAAGGCGTAGTCCGCGTTCTGCTTGGAGCGGTACCGCACCCGGTCCTCCGAGTCGCCGTAGTTGCGCTTCAGGCCCTCCAGGGTCGGGTAGGCCGTGCGCGGGGAGGCGATCAGGAGCAGGCGCCTGGCGGCCAGTTGCCCTCGGAACCGGTCCGACACCTCCCGCGCGGTCTGCTCCCGGGCCGTCGGGTCCCAGTCGGCCAGGTAGACCACCAGGACCATGTCCTCAACGTCCGACTCACGGGACTGCCGGAAAACGGACCGGAGCGTTCCCAGCAGGTAGTTCTCTTTCTTTCTTCTCACTGAAGATATTCCTATGGATATGTATTCTGCACAAACACAAATCATTTTCAGTGACCAAAAGTGCTAATACTTTTCTTTTATTTAACATTAAGAATGTGGAACATGCTGTCATATTTTTTAAAATGATAACACTGTTTTTTTTTTGTCATAAACGCTCCCTTGATCTTGATCTGCTTGAAAAGGATAGTCCGTCCTAGATTTAATATGGCTAAAGTTCATCCAAGCGCTGCAGCTTTGAAGCCCAGCCCAACTACGGAACGTGATCTTTCCCTTGGAATAAAGGCAGAAGCTAAGGCTGCCCTTATGGAAGTGGAATATACGGCAGTATTTTGTGCATACACAGACTTTCTGGAAAATATAATGTTAAACATACTTCACAGCAATACATTTCCTAAAGACATCTTTCAGTATCTGAAAATGACAATTACTTCAACATTTGTCAATATATTATGAAGTTCTGCAATCAAATCTTATTATAACGTCATATATACACAGTGGGCTCCAGAATTATTGGCACCCTTAATAAAAATGAAGAAAAAAGGCTGCATATAAAAAATGACAGATAATAATCTACATGTTATTTTCAAACATATCGGAAAACTTTTATTTCAATACATTTACGCTCATGCTTCAATGTTTTTTTATTAAGTAATCTAATCTTTTCTGAAAACCATAGGTGCCATAATTATTGGCACCCCTAACAATTACTGTAAGTAAAATCAAGCAGTATGAAATTGGCAATACAATTTTACTTAATTTAATTCATCTCAGTCTAAAGGAACTATGTTGTGTCATTCCATCACTTCCAGTTTCACTAAAGAATAAAAATGAGGTAACAAGCATACAAAATCCCTTTGTCATCCATCAGGATGGGAAAAGCCAAACAACTGTCAATTCAGAAGAGACCAATGGTAATTTACTGTCACAAGTGTGGTAATGGGTACAAAAAAAGATATAAACGGTTAAACATACCACTTAGCACTGTAAGGGCAATAATAAAAAGGTGTAAAACATATGGAATGGTTGCAAATTTTCCAGGAAGTGGAAGCAAGTGCATGTTGTCCCCACGGACGGTGAGGAAGGCCATTAATTACCCAAGGATCACTGTTTAAGAATTGCAGAGATTGGTTTGTTTCTTGCGGTCAACAAGTCTAAAAAAACATAAAATGGCACCTCCATACCAGCTAACTCTTTGGAACGGTGGCACGAAGATAGCCCTTACTGAGCACAATAAACAAAACCAAGAATCTGGAGCTTGCCAAACCTCATTGGAATTATGACTGGGAGAGAGTGCTATTGTCAGATGAGATCAAAATTGAACGTTTTGGCCATACAAACCATCGACATGTTTGGAGGCAGAAATGCTTAAGTGAAATCGACATCCATGTTTTCCAATGGCCATCTCAGTGTCCAGACTTAAATTCTCCATACGCACAAACCTAAGGACATCAATGATTCTGAAACGTTCTGCATGGAGAAATGGTCAAAAATCCCTCCATATGTGTTCTCTAACCTTATCACAAATTATAGGAAAAGACTCATGGCAGTCATCTTTGCCAGGGGTGTTTTCACAAAGTATTAAACCAGGGGTGCCAATAATTGTGGAACCTGTTTTTAGGGGAAATATATTTTTAATTTAAAGAATTTAAGACTTTGGTTGATTCCAATGAATCATTAATCAAGCACACTAGATTACACATGTTGGAAAATAAAGCTTATGTCAATAACTATTATTTTTTAGTTTAGAATGTTTTTTTTTTTTAGCATTTTTTGTGCATATTTATCAAGGGTGCCAATAATTCTGGAGCCCACTGTATATATATATATATATATATATATATAGCAATTATACCCAGTTTTGTTAGGGCGCCTGAGCTTCTGAGGCGCAGTAAGAATACATGAAATTCAGCATTTGCATATGGAAAGGAGAAGTGGACCTTTATCATCCGAGATACTAACTTCTGAAGCGTGGACGCTCCCCTGCGAGCATCTGGTATGGGATCCTCAGGGGACTGGCTATGTCCTCTCGGTAGGAAAACGTGCGGTTGAGCGGACAGGTAACCGGAGGCGAGGCCAGGGTCGCGTTGGCACCTCCGATAGCCCCACTGGTCCCGTTCTCTGCGGTCCCGTTCTCTGCGGTCCCGTTCTCTGCGGTCCCGTTCTCTGCGGTCCCGTCCTCTGCGGTCCTGTCCTCTGCGGTCCTGTTTTCTGCGGTCCCCTGCGTCACACAGAAAGGGCCGCACTCACCACCCACGCGTTAATGACACCATAAACACGCCTGTCGCCGTGACGAAGGACAGTCGGGTCGGGGCGGTGGCCGATGACCGCCGGCGTCCGGAAGCTGTTCACACGCCGCTAATGGGGGGGGGGGGGGGGGGGCGTTCTCACCAAATCCGGCACTCGACGCATCCTGTTCGGTTTCTACGGACAGGCTGCGCGGTGCAGGATGGAGGCGGTCCAGAGGGTGGTGTGGTGCCGGCCTGGTGCCGTCGCCGGTTCTGTATTTGCATAGAACGCACACTCTATGCAAATGAAGGCGACCGACTTAGCTTGCTCTGGCTCTGGCAACTGGGATCAAACTCTCAAACCAGGTGCTGCAGGTCAAACATGAGCCAAGATTCCGCTAACTGCTTTGCCTATTTCAAATCTTTTCACAAATATATTCAGTGGACAGTTTAGGTGGAAAAAGAGAAAGTTCATCAACGCTCTGTCATACTGTTCCATTTTGAAAACGGAAGCCAAAACCAACGGCTGCCCAGCGTCTATCCAATCAGGTGCCGGCTGTGTTCCGTGGTAGGCTATGTCACTGGTATGGAGGCATCTGTTTGGCGGAGCCCACCTACACTATTTGCATACTACCGCCCATTAAACGGAGAGCGTGCGGGCCCGACGAGTCCCCACCACGCGCCCTCGCCGGATTCGGTGAGAACGCAGCATTAAACCCCCCACCCCACCATCCCACGCCGGAACAATATCAGAGAGAACAAATACGGGGTGAACGGCAGTGCATTACATTGGTTTACATGACCTGAAGCCAGTGTTTATTAAACTATGAGCCGGGACCCAAAATGGGTGGTGAGGCTGCACGAGATGGGTCCCAGAATGAGCCTGTAGCTCACTGTGCTATGCCAGTACTGTATGTGCATTTCACGAGTCCCGGAAAGTCCTGCGGTGTGAAAAGTGGGAAGACGACGCAGACTCACCCTCTCGGAAACCAAGTGTTTTCTGAAGCCGCTTCTGGAGTGGTTCGTGTAGAAGACGAAGATGAAGGAGCCAGTGAAAAACAGCCACAGGAGGAAGAGGAAGCGGACTGGCAGGTACCTGTAGAACCAGGCCAAGCAGCGCCGGCTGCAGCCCGGACAGCGCATGTCTGGACCTCGGTGACCAAAAAACTGGAAATGACCGTTTAAAAAATAAAATAAGAAACACAACACACGTTCTAATATCCCTAGGTCACAGTTTTCAAGTCAAATCGATTTCTGCGGAGGGCTATACTGCCCTACAAAGCCTAACTGCAGTAACTACGCAAAGGGTAAAACTGAGAAAAATGGCTTTAAAGTATTTTAACTGGCCAGCCAAATGTGTTATAGGTATATCAGTGATATTGCACTAATTGTACATGTATTCATGAGGTAAATTTTATGCCCAAAAACCATGATGGCTGATTTGACCTTTAACCCCAAAAATGTAGTTACTGCACTTTGCCTTTGCATTGCCTTAAATGGTTCTAAGAGCAATGCAAAAGCAAAGTGCAGTAACTACAATGTTCTCAGCTTTTATATTGTGTTGTCAGTGAACAAAAACTATTTTGACACTGATTTTGTTATAATTGTATTTAACAGTAGGCTATTTAACAACTCTACTTATGGATTTGTGCATGTTTAATTAAGTCTGGACAAATTGAGAATTTTAGACGTTTAGTCTTAATATCATTTCATTTCACTTTTTTACTTATTCACCTATCTAGATAATTATTTTCCTATCAATTAAACTTTGCATCATCATCTTCAATTTCATCATCGTTGTCATCACCACCACTGTTGTTGCCTTGATGACAATCACATTAATAATTTTCATTATCCTTGTCTTTACTATTTAACACAATGAATAAATACAAGGCTACACTGAATCACAGTACAATGTGTTCATTATATTACATGTTTTAAACAGCGGCGTGTTTTGGTGGAGCGCAAAACTTTCCTTTAAACTAATTGATCTCAAACTGTTTTAATTAATTTTCAGTGATTAACAAGCATGCAAACGATCTGACTAATCAATTGGAAAGTGACAGACAGCTTCTTCGCATTGTGTTAGGGAGATTAAATGATAAATGCGATTTAGAAAAATCCGTTTTAATCACTAAGCAGTGGCAGAAACTTCCCTGATTTTCCTTGAGTATCAATACAATTAATCCACAAAATAGGCTACTCAATACTATCATATATAGCCAGCTCTCCCCAAATAGGCAGTTTTAGCGAGTAGCCTAGGCCTTATAGCCTACATTTATTTTCATTTGCAGTACGAAATTGTGCACATTTTAATCTATATTATTTGCGGATACATGCGCTTCTTTCTCCGCACTCGTATTCCTACAATGCGTAGGCTAGATTGTAAACAATCTTTAAGTGCATGACATGGCATCGGCGATGATGTGAAGTTACAGATGATAATGTTACAGCTACAGGGAGCAGGTAAGATAACGCTAGCTAACTAAACATCGCCTGTCAGTCAGCATATATAGCGAGGCTGACAGGTGTTTTATAATGTGATTGCTAGTTTCTCAACGCTTAATGTCATCGTTACTTAGCCTACCTGGGTATTTTCTTTTCAACACCAGTTCCACTATCCTCTTTCCCCTGGATAGTGCCATCTTAAACAGCTTTGTTGTGTGAGGTTAGATGGGTGAAATCGGCTGGTGGTAGAATCCCAAAGCAGTCGCGTGAGGTAACTTAGATGGGTAGATCGTAAAATCGGCCGGTAGAATCCCAAAGCAGACCGCAGTAACTTCACTTACTGCGGTCTGCCATGGTTTTGAGTCGGGTTTTGTAGTTTCTGCAATTTTTATACCGTTTTTTCTCTAAAACTTTGTCACAAGATAAAACAGATATCAAGAAGTTCATTTTTAGTTATAACTCAATTTCGACCAAAATGTAGTTACTGCGGTTAGCCTTTGGACGGCAGTATAGGCTTATGTCCAAAATGTGAAAATAATGCAAAAAAAGTAAAAATGCAATTAATTGATTTGGATCAATAGGAAATCATCTTTATTGAACAACCCCGGTGAAATAAATGAGCAACAATGTGTTTGAAGACTTTTTTGGAAGAAATATATGTCAGTGGAAAATCAGAAAAATACATAAGGCTATAGGCTTATGTCCAAAATGTGAAAATAATGCAATAAATTAAAAAATGCAATTAATGGATTCCAACGCATGAGAAATCACCTTTATTGAACAACCCCGGTGAAATAAATGAGCAACAATGTGTTTGAAGACTTTTTTGGAAGAAATATATGTCAGTGGAAAATCAGAAAAATACATAAGGCTATAGGCTTATGTCCAAAATGTGAAAATAATGCTAAATTTTTAAAAATGCAATTCATTAATTCCAATTCATGGGCAATCACCTTTATTGAACAACCACAATGAAATAAATGAGCAACAATGTGTTTGAAGACTTTTCTGGATAAAAATCTGTGTCAGTGGAAAATCAGAAAAATACATAAGGCTATAGGCTTATGTCCAAAATGTGAAAATAATGCAATAAATGTAAAAATGCAATTAATTATTTGGACTAGAATCATCTTTATTGAACAACCCGGTGAAATAAATGAGCAACAATGTGTTTGAAGACTTTTTTGGAAGAAATATATGTCAGTGGAAAATCAGAAAAATACATAAGGCTAAAGGCTTATGTCCAAAATGTGAAAATAATGCAATAAATGTAAAAATGCAATTAATTGATTTGGATCAATGGAAAATCATCTTTATTGAACAACCACGGTGAAATAAATGAGCAACAATGTGTTTGAAGACTTTTCTGGAGAAAAATCAGTGTCAGTGGAAAATTAGAAAAATACATATGGCTATAGGCTTATGTCCAATATGTGAAAATAATGCTAAATTTTTAAAAATGCAATTCATTAATTCCAATGCATGGGAAATCATCTTTATTGAACAACCAGGGTGAAATAAATGAGCAACAATGTGTATGAAGACTTTTTTGGACGAAATATATGTCAGTGGAAAATCAGAAAAATACATAAGGCCATATAGGCTTATGTCCAAAATGTGAAAATAATGCAATAAATTAAAAAATGCAATTCATTAATTCCAATGCATGCGAAATCATCTTTATTGAACAACCCCGTTGAAATAAATGAGCAACAATGTGTTTGAAGACTTTTTTGGAGAAATATATGTCAGTGGAAAATCAGAAAAATACATAAGGCTATAGGCTTATGTCCAAAATGTGAAAATAATGCTAAATCTTTAAAAATGCAATTCATTAATTCCAATGCATGGGAAATCACCTTTATTGAACAACCACAGTGAAATAAATGAGCAACAATGTGTTTGAAGACTTTTCTGGAGATAAATCAGCGTCAGTGGAAAATCAGAAAAAAACATAAGGCCATATAGGCTTATGTCCAAAATGTGAAAATAATGCAATAAATTAAAAAATGCAATTATTGATTCCAAGCATGAGAAATCACCTTTATTGAACAACCCCGGTGAAATAAATGAGCAACAATGTGTTTGAAGACTTTTCTGGAGAAAATCAGTTCAGTGGAAAATTAAAAATACATAGGCTATAGGCTTTGTCCTATATGTGAAATAATGCTAAATTTTTAAAAATGCAATTCATTAATTCCAATGCATGGGAAATCATCTTTATTGAACAACCCCGGTGAAATAAATGAGCAACAATGTGTTTGAAGACTTTTTGGACGAAATATATGTCAGTGGAAAATCAGAAAAATACATAAGGCCATATAGGCTTATGTCCAAAATGTGAAAATAATGCAATAAATTAAAAAATGCAATTAATTGATTTGGATCAATGGAAAATCATCTTTATTGAACAACCACGGTGAAGTAAATGTGCAACAATGTGTTTGAAGACTTTTTTGGAAGAAATATATGTCAGTGGAAAATCAGAAAAATACATAAGGCTATAGGCTTATGTCCAAAATGTGAAAATAATGCTAAATCTTGAAAAACGCAATTCATTAATTCCAATGAATGGAAATCACCCTTTATTGAACAACCCAGTAAATAAATGAGCAACAATGTGTTTGAAGACTTTTTTGGAAGAAATATATGTCAGTGGAAAATCAGAAAAACACATAAGGCTATAGGCTTATGTCCAAAATGTGAAAATAATGCAAAAAATGTAAAAATGCAATTAATTGATTTGGATCAATAGGAAATCATCTTTATTTAACAACCCCGGTGAAATAAATGAGTAACATTGTGTTTGAAGACTTTTTTGGAAGAAATATATGTCAGTGGAAAACAGAAAAAACATAAGGCTATAGGCTTATGTCCAAAATGTGAAAATAATGCACAAATTTAAAAATGCAATTAATTGATTTGGATCATAGGAAATCACTTTATTGAACAACCCGTGAAATAAAAGAGAACAATTGTTTGAAGACTTTTTGGAAGAAAATCATGTCAGTGGAAAATCAGAAAATTACATAAGGCTATAGGCTTATGTCCAAAATGTGAAAATAATGCTAAATTTTTAAAAATGCAATTCATTAATTCCAATTCATGGGAAATCACCTTTATTGAACAACCACAATGAAATAAATGAGCAACAATGTGTTTGAAGACTTTTCTGGATAAAAATCTGTGTCAGTGGAAAATCAGAAAAATACATAAGGCTATAGGCTTATGTCCAAAATGTGAAAATAATGCTAAATTTTTAAAAATGCAATTCATTAATTCCAATGCATGGGAAATCATCTTTATTGAACAACCCCGGTGAAATAAATGAGCAACAATGTGTTTGAAGACTTTTTTGGAAGAAATATGTCAGTGGAAAATCAGAAAAATACATAAGGCTATAGGCTTATGTCCAAAATGTGAAAATAATGCAAAAAATGTAAAAATGCAATTAATTGATTTGGATCAATAGGAAATCATCTTTATTGAACAACCCCGGTGAAATAAATGAGCAACAATGTGTTTGAAGACTTTTTTGGAAGAAATATATGTCAGTGGAAAATCAGAAAAATACATAAGGCTATAGGCTTATGTCCAAAATGTGAAAATAATCTAATAAATTAAAAAATGCAATTCATTAATTCCAATGCATGCGAAATCATCTTTATTGAACAACCCCGTTGAAATAAATGAGCAACAATGTGTTTGAAGACTTTTTTGGAAGAAATATATGTCAGTGGAAAATCAGAAAAATACATAAGGCTATAGGCTTATGTCCAAAATGTGAAAATAATGCAAAAATAATAAAAATGCAATTAATTATTTGAATCATAGGAAATCATCTTTATTGAACAACCCCGGTGAAATAAATGAGCAATAATGTGTTTGAAGACTTTTTTGGAAGAAATATGTCAGTGGAAAATCAGAAAAATACATAAGGCTATAGGCTTATGTCCAACATGTGAAAATAATACAATAAATTAAAAAATGCAATTCATTATTTCTAATGCATGGGAAATCATCTTTATTGAACAA
This sequence comes from Anguilla rostrata, assembly GCF_018555375.3. Taxonomy (NCBI): domain Eukaryota; kingdom Metazoa; phylum Chordata; class Actinopteri; order Anguilliformes; family Anguillidae; genus Anguilla; species Anguilla rostrata. The sequence continues at coordinate 9,215,059 of NC_057948.1, forward strand.
CCCCGGTGAAATAAATGAGCAACAATGTGTTTGAAGACTTTTTTGGAAGAAATATGTCAGTTGAAAATCCGAAAAATACATAAGGCTAAAGGCTTATGTCCAAAATGTGAAAATAATGCAAAAAATGTAAAAATGCAATTAATTGATTTGGATCAATAGGATATCATCTTTATTGAACAACCCCGGTGAAATAAATGAGCAACAATGTGTTTGAAGACTTTTTTGGAAGAAATATATGTCAGTGGAAAATCAGAAAAATACATAAGGCTATAGGCTTATGTCCAAAATGTGAAAATAATACAATAAATTAAAAATGCAATTCATTAATTCCAATGCATGGAAATCATCTTTATTGAACAACCCGGTGAAATAAATGAGCAACAATGTGTTTGAAGACTTTTTGGAAAAATATGTCAGTGGAAAATCAGAAAAATACATAAGGCTAAAGGCTTATGTCCAAAATGTGAAAATAATGCAAATATTTAAAATGCAATTCATTATTATTCCAATGCAGGATATCATCTTTATTGAACACCGGTGAAATAAATGAGCAACAATGTGTTTGAAGACTTTTTTGGAAGAAATATATGTCAGTGGAAAATCAGAAAAATACATAGGCTATAGGCTTATGTCCAAAATGTGAAAATAATGCAATAAATTAAAAATGCAATTAATTGATTTGGATCAATGGAAAATCATCTTTATTGAACAACCCGTGAAATAAATGAGCAACAATGTGTTTGAAGACTTTTCTGGAGAAAAATCAGTGTCAGTGGAAAATAGAAAAATACATAGGCTATAGGCTTATGTCCAAAATGTGAAAATAATGCATAAATTTTAAAAATGCAATTCATTAATTCCAATCATGGAAATCATCTTTATTGAACAACCCGGTGAAATAAATGAGCAACAATGTGTTGAAGACTTTTTTGGAGAAATATATGTCAGTGGAAAATCAGAAAAATACATAAGGCTATAGGCTTATGTCCAAAATGTGAAAATAATGCAATAAATTAAAAATGCAATTCATTAATTCCAATGCATGGAAATCATCTTTATTGAACAACCCGTGAAATAAATGAGCAACAATGTGTTTGAAGACTTTTCTGGAAAAATATGTCAGTGGAAAATCAGAAAAATACATAAGGCTATAGGCTTATGTCCAAAATGTGAAAATAATGCAATAAATGTAAAAATGCAATTAATTGATTTGATCAATAGGAAATCATCTTTATTGAACAACCCCGGTGAAATAAATGAGCAACAATGTGTTTGAAGACTTTTTGGAAAAATATATGTCAGTGGAAAATCAGAAAAATACATAAGGCTATAGGCTTATGTCCAAATGTGAAAATAATGCTAAATTTTAAAAATGCAATTCATTAATTCCAATGCATGGGAAATCACTTTATTGAACAACCACGTGAAATAAATGAGCAACAATGTGTTTGAAGACTTTTTGGAAGAAATATGTCAGTGGAAAATCAGAAAAATACATAAGGCTATAGGCTTATGTCCAAAATGTGAAAATAATGCAATAATTAAAAAATGCAATTAATTGATTCAACGCATAGAAATCACCTTTATTGAACAACCACAGTGAAATAAATGAGCAACATGTGTTTGAAGACTTTTTGGAAAAATATATGTCAGTGGAAAATCAGAAAAATACATAAGGCAATAGGCTTATGTCCAAAATGTGAAAATAATGCTAAATTTTTAAAATGCAATTCATTAATTCCAATGCATGGAATCATCTTTATTGAACAACCCGTGAAATAAATGAGCAACAATGTGTTTGATGACTTTTTGGAAGAAAGTAAATGTGCAGATGCAAAATGAGAAAATACATAATGTGCTATAGCTTATGTCCAAAATGTGAAAATAATGCAAAAATGTAAAAATGCAATTATTGATTTGGATCAATAGGAAATCATCTTTATTGAACAACCGTGAAATAAATGAGTAACATTGTGTTTGAAGACTTTTTTGGAAGAAATATATGTCAGTGGAAAATCAGAAAAATACATAAGGCTATAGGCTTATGTCCAAAATGTGAAAATAATGCTAATATTTAAAATGCAATTCATTATTAATGCATGGAAATCACCTTTATTGAACAACCCAGTGAAATAAATGAGCAACAATGTGTTTGAAGACTTTTCTGGAGAAAATCATGTCAGTGGAAAATTAGAAAAATACATAAGGCTATAGGCTTATGTCCAAAATGTGAAAATAATGCATAAATTAAAATGCAATTAATTAATTGACAATCATGGAAATCATCTTTATTGAACAACCCGGTGAAATAAATGAGAACATGTGTTTGAAGACTTTTTGGAAGAAATATATGTCAGTGGAAAATCAGAAAAATACATAAGGCTATAGGCTTATGTCCAAAATGTGAAAATAATGCATAAATTAAATGCAATTAATTGATTGGACAATAGAAATCTCTTTATTGAACACGTGAAATAAATGAGCAACAATGTGTTTGAGACTTTTGGAGAAAAATGTTCAGTGGAAATAGAAATACATAGGCTATAGGCTTATGTCAATATTAAATAATGCTAATTTTAAAAATGCAATTATTAATTCATGCATGGGAAATCACTTTATTGAACAACCGTGAATAAATGAGCACAATGTGTTTGAAGCTTTTGGAAGAATATATGTCATGGAAATCAGAAAAACATAAGGCATAGGTTATGCCAAAAGTGAAAATAATGCAAATCAGTTTAACAATCAGTAAAATTGTTGATACATTTATTGAATTAATTGGAAAACTGGTAAATGTAAAAGAGAAAAATGTTTAAAGACTTAATGGCAGCAAATGTGTTATAGGTATATCAGTGATATTCACTAATTGTACATGTATTCATGAGTAAATTTATGCCCAAAACCATGAGGCTGATTGACCTTTAACCCCAAAATGTAGTTACTGCACTTTGCCTTTGCATTGCCTTAAATGGTTCTAAGAGCAATGCAAAAGCAAAGTGCAGTAACTAATGTTCTCAGCTTTTATATTGTGTTGTCAGTGAACAAAAACTATTTTGACACTGATTTTGTTATAATTGTATTTAACAGTAGGCTATTTAACAACTCTACTTATGGATTTGTGCATGTTTAATTAGTCTGGACAAATTGAGAATTTTAGACGTTTAGTCTTAATATCATTTCATTTCACTTTTTACTTATTCACCTATCTAGATAATTATTTTCCTATCAATTAAACTTTGCATCATCATCTTCAATTTCATCATCGTTGTCATCACCACCACTGTTGTTGCCTTGATGACAATCACATTAATAATTTTCATTATCCTTGTCTTTACTATTTAACACAATGAATAAATACAAGGCTACACTGAATCACAGTACAATGTGTTCATTATATTACATGTTTTAAACAGCGGCGTGTTTTGGTGGAGCGCAAAACTTTCCTTTAAACTAATTGATCTCAAACTGTTTTAATTAATTTTCAGTGATTAACAAGCATGCAAACGATCTGACTAATCAATTGGAAAGTGACAGACAGCTTCTTCGCATTGTGTTAGGGAGATTAAATGATAAATGCGATTTAGAAAAATCCGTTTTAATCACTAAGCAGTGGCAGAAACTTCCCTGATTTTCCTTGAGTATCAATACAATTAATCCACAAAATAGGCTACTCAATACTATCATATATAGCCAGCTCTCCCCAAATAGGCAGTTTTAGCGAGTAGCCTAGGCCTTATAGCCTACATTTATTTTCATTTGCAGTACGAAATTGTGCACATTTTTAATCTATATTATTTGCGGATACATGCGCTTCTTTCTCCGCACTCGTATTCCTACAATGCGTAGGCTAGATTGTAAACAATCTTTAAGTGCATGACATGGCATCGGCGATGATGTGAAGTTACAGATGATAATGTTACAGCTACAGGGAGCAGGTAAGATAACGCTAGCTAACTAAACATCGCCTGTCAGTCAGCATATATAGCGAGGCTGACAGGTGTTTTATAATGTGATTGCTAGTTTCTCAACGCTTAATGTCATCGTTACTTAGCCTACCTGGGTATTTTCTTTTCAACACCAGTTCCACTATCCTCTTTCCGCTGGATAGTGCCATCTTAAACAGCTTTGTTGTGTGAGGTTAGATGGGTGAAATCGGCTGGTGGTAGAATCCCAAAGCAGTCGCGTGAGGTAACTTAGATGGGTAGATCGCAAAATCGGCCGGTAGAATCCCAAAGCAGACCGCAGTAACTTCACTTACTGCGGTCTGCCATGGTTTTGAGTCGGGTTTTGTAGTTACTGCAATTTTTATACCGTTTTTTCTCTAAAACAAAGCAAAATTTAACTCTGAAACTTTGTCACAAGATAAAACAGATATCAAGAAGTTCATTTTTAGTTATAACTCAATTTCGACCAAAATGTAGTTACTGCGGTTAGCCTTTGGACGGCAGTATACATGCTCATAGTAGTTCATCACATAAACCCCCATTTATATTACTTCCCTCTTCGCCCGTTGGGGTGATCCAACTGTAGCCGTTACAGTACGCTGGTCCCCTCGCTGCCACGCAGCCCATGTTTTTTCGGGAGGGTCCCACACATGCAGGCGAGCCTCCGCAGTGCCCTGCAGCTGGCCGACCGCTTCATCGCGCTCCGGTCCAGGGAGGGGCTCGCTTGCCGAAAGGTTGCACGGCAGGACGTGAATAAAGATCACCTGGAGGGCAAGGCCCAAGGCCCAAGGCCCCAGGCCCGAGGGTCAGGTGGCCGGGCTCTCTGGCGGGGGCGGGGGACAAGGCTCCGGTGCCTTGGTTGGAGGTGATCTGGCACGCGGCCCCCCACCTGGTGGGGGACTTCGACAAGTTTTGGAAACCGGGGGCCTCTTGCTCACGAGGCGACAGCGCTACCCACCGCACCACCTTGCCGCCCACCCCCAACATTCATGGTTGACGTTCAGGTGACTGAAGTTGACTGACGGGTGTGAGCCGCGTGTAGAAGCACTACCCCTTAAAAGGAAGCTGTTTAGCTGCCGGCTTCAGTTTCAAATAGAGCACCAGGACAAATAACAGAAAGCCTCAGAGGGGCTGAACGGCTGCAGTTGAGAGAATAGTGAGGTCAGGACGAAGACCAGCGCAGAAAATATGCAACGGACTGTTTAAATGATGGCATTGAAACTGCATTTTCTTAACATGACTTTTAAAAAAACTGACTCACTGCTCTACTTTCAGTTGAGTTTTTTCTGGCTTGAATCCCTGTGTACATTTCTGCGTGCTCATCAGAAAACGAATTAACAAAATGAATGCGTCTCTTACGCTTATGTTATGTCTGTACCAGGATCCTGCTGGAAAGTCCATTGGATGTGCTAATCTTGCTGTTGAGATATTAGCGATTATGTTATGCTGACAGGCCACCATGTTGTATGATTTACACAACAACGACATATCTTAGTTCAAGGACATCCAGGAAGCCAATGTGTCATAAAAATATATGTACTATTTTAAGGGTTTGGTCCTCATCAAACCGATAAAAGATTACACGGTAACAGGGACCTGCCTTTGAGCCGAGCGTTTTATCAGTTCAAGCATCTGCTTATCGTTTTTTAAGGCAGGAATGTTTGTTTAAGAGCACGCCTGATGGAAAGATGTCATAGCGCTCCACGGCTTCTCTCAGGACCGAATGCGGATCTTCAACCGGAACCTTCACTTCGTATTTGCCCGTGCATCTGTTAGTAAATCACTCATCACTGGGATCATTGAAAATGCTGTATTCCAACTCAACAGAAGCGTTACTATTTCATAGGACGGAGTGTGGCACAGTGGGTAAGGAACTGCGCTTGTAACCGAAAGGTCGCAGGTTCGATTCCCGGGTAAGGACACTGCCGTTGTACCCTTGAGCAAGGTACTTAACCTGCATTGCTTCAGTATATATCCAGCTGTATAAATGGATACAATGTAAAGTGCTATGTAAAAAGTTGTGTAAGTCGCTCTGGATAAGAGCGTCTGCTAAATGCCTGTAATGTAATAGTCCGTCCTCTTGTCCGTTAATGGCATTCCTAACCTTCGGTCCACAAGGACAGTTGATGAAAACACAATACCTGATGTTAGGTGTCAGTGCTGACAGTGCTAAAGAGCGGGTTAGCTTAGTCATCCCACAGACATAACACTGGAACACATGAACACGTCAAATTCTTCTTACCGAAAGGGGAAGTACCTGGACGAACCTGCAAAGTTCTGGGGAAAAAAAAAAAAATCTTGTGGACAGACGATACACCAAGAGCTCTATCTTCTGGAATCAACGTTGCGTGGAGCGCGGGCACGATCTTTGGCGCGGCGAATTGCGCACGGGGCTGGCTTGTGACTGACGGAACCCCGGGGACCAGAGGTGAGCAGCGCCCAGTGCAAGGTGTGCGGGGCACCTGGAAACAGGGCGGGGTCATACTGATTGGTAGTGGGTGAGGTGCAGCTGCATTTGTTGATAGCCAATCAAATTACCTCTTATCATTCTCTTTTAAGGGCAGTGCGCACTGCCGAAGTCCATAGCCAATCAGAGTGGCGGCCATCGTTCCCCGTTTCCCACAATTGGCCGCCTGCAGCCGTATTTCCTATTTTTAAAACAGTGCTTGCTAAATGTATATCAATCGTATGTTTTGGAGATCCCCACATAGCCATAATTAACGAGTCCTCCCTAACAGAACTATGTGGAATGGAGAAATTACATTTGAAATCGAAGACAGTTTTCATGTCGGATCTTTAATGCGATTGGTCAGCACCCCGCGTTGCTGGTTGTTTTGCCGGCTTGCCTAGCATCGCCAGCTATCCCAGCATGCCTTGCGGATGCAAAAAATTGGCTCCCATATATAAAAAGTGATGTTATTTCTACATGGCAAAAGCAAAATATATAAAAATACACTTTAACAAAATCTGAGAATCTGAACTTTGACCACATGTGAATTGTTTAATTACAAATGTAAAATGATAGAGTAGAGCCAAATCAAGAAAAAACACATCTGTCAGTAACATTATGGAGCTCACTGTATATATAGGCTATATACACTCACCGGCCACTTCATTAGGTGACAGGAGAGGCACCCGGTGTGGTCTTCTGCTGCTGTAGCCCATCTGCTTCAAGGTTTGACGTGGTGTGTGTTCAGAGATGCTCTTCTGCATACCTTGGTTGTAGCGACTGGTTATTTGAGTTACTATTGCCTTTCTATCAGCTCGAACCAGTCTGGCCATTCTCCTCTGACCTCTGCCATCAACAAGGCATTTTCGCCCAGAGAACTGCCGCTCACTGGATATTTTCTCTTTTTCGGACCATTCTCTGTAAACCCTAGAGATGGCTGTGCGTGAAAATCCCAATAGATCAGCAGTTTCTGAAATACTCAAACCAGCCCGTCTGGCACCATTAACCATGCCACGTTCAAAGTCACTTAAATCATCTTTCTTCCCCATTCTGATGCTTGGTTTGAACTTCAGCTGATCGTCTTGACCATGTCTACATGCCTAAATGCATTGAGTTGCTGCCACGTGATTGGCTGATTAGATATTTGTGTTAATGGGTGCAGTTTGCAGTTGAACAGGTGTACCTAATGAAGTGGCCGGTGAGTGTATATACACGAGAGCATTGCTAAGCACCTTGATGTGTGTGCACCCACACTTTCTGAATAAGACTGGCCTGACTGGCCCTTTCTGGATAAGACTGGGAACCCCAGCTCTAAAACATAAAAAGCACCTAATTAAGAAAAATTAACAGCTTGTTAAATTTCTGGGATTGCGGTTCAGGTTGGAATGAAAACCAGCATACACAGTGGTCCCCCAGGACCGAGTTTGAGAACCAATGGATATACTTAAACTCAAAACGTTTCCTTACATTTTAATTGTAGATTATGCTTTGGTTGGCTGACACAGTAGGGCTGATGAATGGGAATACACACGCACACACACACGCACACACATTATCTCTCTCCCTCTCTGAAACACTGGTGGTGTACTGTAATACTCTGTGAATACAAAGGCAAGCATGGTTAATGAGCAGAAAGTGGCCATGATGTCAAGGTTGTGTGCTGCATTGAAACGAAAGAGAAGTCATCCAAGTTTTAATATTTATTTTCATTTGATATTGTATGCATACAAAGTTCCTAGAAAGCTACAAAATATCTACCACTTTATCAAGAAGGCATCAAAATGTTACGGAGCAAAGACGAGACCATTTTGCAGTAAAGAACACACGCGCGTAGACACACATATGCGTGCGCACCTGCACGCACGCAGGCAGGCACGCGCGCGCACACACACACACACACACACACACACGAATAGCCAGTTTCCTCCTCTCTCTCTCCTGTCTCTCCCCTTTACCATTCCAACAGATAATAAAGATCTCACACGTTTGTACCGAGAAAAGCCAGGATACATCATTTTCTTTATACAAAGCACCTTTAAAAAATCTCTGCACACACACACACACAATCGTTTTTTATTCCAAGATACTATATGAACTAAAGAAAAGTTCACTTTAAAGCCAATCATTTAAAATGGTTATGAACAAAAAGGTACCAGTACCTACACAGAGACAAAACACAAAACGAGTAAGAACTAGAGCTAAACTGCCAATACGTTCGCGTCAAATCTCTCTTTTCCGCACCGTGGAGGTCGTTAAAATGTTTCCCCGACATTCGCCTTGTTTTAAGTTCATGAACCCAACTTGACCCCCATTGAAACTGTAGGTATTCAAAGCGAGATTGACCTGGCAAACGTACCAGCAGTGCAGCGGTAACAGGGACCATTGACTCGGGTTCAAATATACTCAAGTCGTCACAAAACCATTGTATACGCGAAGCACGATAAAAAACAGGAACCGAGTTCATCTCATTGTTATTCAGAAACGTGAACAAGTACACAGGGCGAAATAGTAATAAACAATACCCGCCCCACCCCTCCCCTATCCCCGCCTCCAAAACGTAAAAAATAAAAAACAGGTTAAATAACAAAGGCTATTTGATTGTGAATGGTATGACGACACCTGTAGTCTACTTTAGGCGTATAGCAACACACAGAGCAACCAAGCCAACTTATTTTGCATTCGTTACTTACATCTACTTTTACTTGTTTAAGAAGTGGTGTTATAAAGCTGTTAAAAAGATTGCGTGAACCCATTCCAATAATCGGGACTGGCGATATTCAACAGTGCTGGTCTTTAGTGTTTCATGAGAAAGGAGAGTCGATGTAACCGTGTCTGTTCTGGCACTGTGGATAATTAAGGATGCTCCTTAAATAGAGATACACCGTTGGTTTCACTCGGGTGAACCGGCGGCATCACCGTCGGCTCGCTGTTACGTCTATTTCAGGCCACTCTGGGTTCTACACTCATGAGTGTTCTTGCGTACCCTTCAATGCAGAGCTCCCACCAAAAACAGGAATGGCATACCGCTCTAAAGAAAAATACAGGAAAACACTTCCGTGTGATTAAGAACATATGGCGAACCCATGTTGACAGCGCACAGTGACTGATCGCACGTTTGATTGGCTATCAAACGGATTTGGCCGAGATTTATATCCAAAGGTTGTACGTCTGTCGTCTTTTCAAGCTCGGCCCTCACTCCCCCACCTTGATACAGAGGAACAAACCGAAGCCAAATATTAATACTGAGTAATGCAAACGATTCTAGTCATGTCGACAGACGATTAGGCAAAGATTTCAACAGTATTGGTAAGAAAATTACTTTTGCTGGAAACAAAATCTCATGCTCAAGAATATTCCCTTTCACAGGAGTTAACATTAACACAAAGGTGCCTTTTAAATATATTCTGCACCATTTTTTTTTCAATGTTACCAAATTATGTCCTTTTAAAATCTTAATCTTCTATATTTCTGTCAAAAATGTACTGTGCCTCATCAATCTATTACAAAAACTTAAAAAAGGCATTGTGGTGATCCGTTTTCTCACTTTTTAATATATATATATAATTTTTTGGTTTTGCTAATGTTTATAATTCTTAACACGTTGTCTTTTCTAAGCTGGAAATTCCAAACCAAAGGCACTTTCATGCTACAGTGCAGGGAAATGATTAGAGATCTGATATATCTCCATAGATATATATATATTTTTGGTCTTTTAGACAAAGGCAAAGTCAGTTTAGTACTGTATATACTGTTTTGCATTGAAATGTAAATAAAAAGGGTATATATATGTATTTATATATATATATATATATTTATGAATAGAACTTGAAAGCGATTTCTTTATTAATCTATTATTACAGTCACTTCCTGATATGGCGTGATGAATGTTGGCGTGTCTATGCAAAAGATATGGGCAGGCAATTCTTCTGTTCACAAAAACTGCTGATCTCGGGCGCGTTTCTAAATGACAGACGTGTCCTCACAAATTAGCGACGGTCAGTGGTACAACGTACACTAAGGCACTGTATACAGATACGCTTTGGCAGTTCTGTACGGCGAAACTCCTATCGTGCGTGACATTTAACGAGACGGTCTTCCAGCTTAGGAAAGAGATCACAGCTTTCGTGGCATCTTTTGGAATTCACACCACACGCGTTTAATTAAGGCTCGGAGTTGTAGAAAATGAATAGTGTAGGCCACAGATTTATAGGACTCGTGTAAGCAAAGGCAGTGATTGACTGCACAAATGGACAGGATTAACAATCATTTAAAAACGATTTCAATGGCCAAAGAAAAAAAAAGATCAAACATTTATATATTTATAGCCTGTTGAGGAGTTATGCACCATAGCAAAGTAAATGCCACTGAAAATAAAGGTAACCTGGTTTCCCAGTTTCTCATTATGTTACATTTTCAGAGATTCGATCCCGCGTTTCTTCGCACGCTGGGATAATTTTCTTAATGTAATCTTAAAGGCAGTGTGTCAGGCACCCTCAACGAGGCCCGTCCAATCAGAACATCCAAGTGCTTCGGACAAAAGTGACGACTCAGAACTGTAGTGCTTTCTACTTCGGACAAAATTACATTAGGCGACTCCAAAAGATTCCTTTCGTTTCTATTTTTTTTCGGTTGGAAAGAAAAACACGTGCAGGCCGGGAGAATTTAAACGAGTTGAGCTCTTTTTTTTCTTATTGCGGTTTGAGAGTAGGTCGCGGACAACGTCTGGACGATGGCTGATTGATACGTCCTTAGTGCTATAGCAGTACAGCGCGTTCACTGCGGCTGCTTGGTCACTGGTTCAAAGATGCGGCTCAATTCTCCGAATGCTGCAAATGTTTTTCCTCCGGTAGTGTCCTTGTACTTAACAATAAACCGCAATCTTTCATCTTCTAAATAGTTCTCATTTGTAAATGTACTCACCCCCCAAAAAAAGAGATATGCTTCAAAAACTTTTCTTTGGAAAACATGCGTATGTGTGTATGTGTACACACGTATACACGCAAAGAACCGCACACAAACACACGCGCGCACACCGTGTAGTTTACGCAACTCACGAAACAAAGGCTACTGTCAGTTTTTTTCTCCTCCTCGATGGACCTCACTGGATGAAAAACAGAAAATAAAAAGAAACCTGCTAACGAAACACAACCCGGCCCAACAGATAATTCTGTCTGGCGTTACGCACTGCCACAATATATGTACTTTGTCCTACAGACAGATATAAGCTAGTCATCCATTAAAATGAACTACTTTACGTATCAGAACAAAAAACAACTGTACCGCAATTCACAGCTGCAGTCATACACATACACGTTAAGAAAGACAAAAAAACAATAATAATAATAATAATAATAATAATAATTAATAATAATAATAATAATAATAATAGGCTTCACCCAAATGTGACTCAAAGCAGTCTGGGTCTGATTTCAATTAGAGGCACTGCCACTTGTAATGAGGTTTTTTCAGTCTATGTTGGAGGGGGCCTTGGGCACGGGGATGGGGATGGGGGGGGGGCTCATTCCTTGACCAGCCGGTAGATGTGGTGCTGAGCCCCGTGCTCGCTGTTGGACACCTCGAACACGCACGCCATGCACAGCAGGGTCTCCTGCGTGTCCCTGTTGGTCACCACCTGGAACACAGGCAAAGAAACGCGGTTACGGTCGCGTCGCGGTTACGGTCGCCTCACGGTTACGGTCGTGCCGCGGTTACGGTCGCGTCATGGTTACGGTCTCGTTGCAGTTAAGGTTGCCTCGATTTCAGTACGGTCAGCGTCCAACTGTTATTACTGATGGAATGTTCTGGATATTTTAGCTCTGAATTCACACAAATAGTCGGTACGCTGCATCAAAACTTAATTAAGGGTAAATGAATATTCTAATCACAACATGTGAACTGCTTTTTGGTAAGTACATATCATTAGGTTGCGCTGTCTCCGTCTAGTGGAGATAATGAGGTATAACACACTCACTGGCATTTCCTTGGTCTCGTTCGGCTGTTGGGGCAGTACGTTCCCTGAGGCCAGCCCTGGTGGCCAAGGTGGGGGGGGGGGGTGGGACTTGATTATTTGACAGACAGCGATGCTTACCAACAGGATGGTGAAGTTCTCCAGGACGCTGTTCATCATGTACTTCTCGGGGAGGTGCTTGAGCTTGTGGATGAAGTTGATCATGTACTCGCACATGGGCGACCGGCTTATCCTGTACACGAAGCGCCCGTTCTCGAACCGCGCGTACTCCGTCTGTATGGGGGGGGGGGGGGGCGGTGAAGGGAAAACCACAGATTAAAAAAAATTATAATTAATTTAAAAAATGATTTCAGTTCCTTAGGTTCCACTAGATAACAGTACATAGTACAACAGAGATAGGACAGAATAAAATAACTTCAGAATAAAAAAACGTTCTTTCCAAAAGAAATCCAAGAATGGCAGCCAGACCTGGGTCAAATACGTATTTGTTTTGGATTCAAACTCTTTTCTACGCTTTACTGATCTTGCCTGGTGTGTTGGAACCAATGAAATATTCTCAAAAACTGCAAACCCCGCCTTCTGGTTATATTGGCAGGCTCAATTACACCAGGCAAGATCAGTAGAGCACAGAAAAGTATTTGAATCCAAAATCAAATAAGTATTTGTCCCAGGTCTGACGGGAGCAGCCTACAACATACGACTGCGCAGTGCACTGCGCAGTGTGGTGTCCGGAGGCAGAACGCAGCTGACAGGAACACGGCTGCATGAAGTCAAACAGAAAAGCACAACCGCTCAATTAAACTAGCCACCGCTATCGCGGTCGGTCCCGCGTGTAGAACTGGGCGATGGCCGAGCGTTCTACGGACGCTAAAGCACAGACGTCGCTTAAATGAGACCAATCGACTCGTTCTAATCTCCTACGAGCTCACCGACGGTGCCTTTCGCGCATAGTTACGAGTCGTAACCGCGGGACAACGTCGGCGGCTCCGACAGGCGAACCCGTTAACGGAAGCCCTCGGGCCGCACCAACAAGGCCGTCGTTCCGGAACGTTGCTAGGGTTAAGTATCCCCCGCAGGGCCCCGTCGTCGGGGTCGCGGGCGGCGCCACGGGGCGGCACTCACCTCCACCTTCTCCACCACCTGCTTGCCGAAGGAGCACACCTTGGTGGAGCAGGTGATGGTCATGTTCTCCGAGCTCTCGTACTGGCTGGTCACGCCGTAGAAGGCCCCGGTGTCGTCCAGGATGTTGCAGTTCAGGTCGGCCTGGTGGGGGGGGGGGGGGGGGGGGGGGGGGGAAACAAAGGGACAGTGAGGCTCGCGTCAAGTCGCCCGCACCCCCACCGCCGAAACGCGGTCCCGGACGACGTCTCGTACACACACACACACACACACACACACACACACACACTCCCGGGCGGAGTTCGTTTGCCCGTTTCCTTCATTTGACTTCTTTCCCTTTTCGATTTCTTTCGACACGGACAGCAGACCCGGTTTTCTGGTTTTCAAAACGGTCAAATTCGAACCCTGCGTTTTGCTGGGTTAAGCGTGCCGCTTTGTGTTTGGGCACACCTCTGGTTTAAGGGCACGTTCACTCGTACGATAGAAATCTGGTCTTACTGGTGCCTCTGAACGCGAGCGCCATTTTCCTTGAAAATGTTTTTAAATGAATAAATGGTGAATACTGTTTGGCCAGATGAATCGCACAGTCCAATTAATTGCACATTCTACACCAGACAAATACAGAAATAGTTTAAATATTTGGGGCCCTGGTCATTACAGCAGATGTTGGACAAAAACTTTCCAAATCATGAATTCAGGCTTTCTTGGATTAACCGTGCTACTTTTCTGATAGTGCTTGTTTCATATGACTTCATCTAGTGAACCTGAACTGTTAAGTCCCTAATTAAAGCGTGCAACCAAATTTGAAGGAAATATTTTTAAAAGGTGCACGCACATCTCATCGCTAAAACTTTAAAATAATATGGATTTTCTATGCAGCTTTAAACCAAAGGGCACGGGGCATGAAGTCTCATACAACCAATAAGAGCACATACGTGTTTTCCGATATGCATTCAGGCAAACAGCACCCTCTAGTGGCGTCTCTGAAAACTAGCCCAGCCGTGTCCTCCAGACATTACCAGCAAACTAAAATGCACCAAAACTGAACGTTTGCTACAATAACCGGTCGACATAAAGGAGAGAAGACGTGAAGAGCGGTTAGCTCTCTGTGCCACGTCATCGCACCGCCGCTGCTTCTATTCCGAGCCTCTGACGCTCCGCCACCTCCCCTCTTCACAACCCGGAAACCTCCCCAGAGCTAAGAGGTGCTCCGCGCCCCATTCGAAGCAGCGCAGGTCCTCCGTACTCCACACGTAACACCGTCGTTAAGTTCACCGCAGTACGATGAAGAAGCCTCCATTAGACTACGATGAAGAAGCCTCCGTTAGACTACGATGAAGAAGCCTCCATTAGACTACGATGAAGAAGCCTCCGTTAGACTACGATGAAGAAGCCTCCGTTAGACTACGATGAAGAAGCCTCCGATAGACTACGATGAAGAAGCCTCCGATTAGAAAAACTCCTGATGAAGAAGCCTCCGTTAGACTACGATGAAGAAGCCTCCGTTAGACTACGATGAAGAAGCCTCCGTTAGACTACGATGAAGAAGCCTCCGTTAGACTACGATGAAGAAGCCTCCGATAGACTACGATGAAGAAGCTCCGTTAGACTACGATGAAGAAGCCTCCGTTAGACTACGATGAAGAAGCCTCCGTTAGACTACGATGAAGAAGCCTCCGTTAGACTACGATGAAGAAGCCTCCGTTAGACTACGATGAAGAAGCCTCCGTTAGACTACGATGAAGAAGCCTCCGATAGACTACGATGAAGAAGCCTCCCTTAGACTACGATGAAGAAGCCTCCGTTAGACTACGATGAAGAAGCCTCCGTTAGACTACGATGAAGAAGCCTCCGTTAGACTACGATGAAGAAGCCTCCGTTAGACTACGATGAAGAAGCCTCCGTTAGACTACGATGAAGAAGCCTCCGTTAGACTACGATGAAGAAGCCTCCGTGATGATGAAGAGCTCGTTGATACGATGAAGAAGCCTCCGTTAGACTACGATGAAGAAGCCTCCGTTAGACTACGATGAAGAAGCCTCCGTTAGACTACGATGAAGAAGCCTCCATTAGACTACGATGAAGAAGCCTCCATTAGACTACGATGAAGAAGCCTCCATTAGACTACGATGAAGAAGCCTCCATTAGACTACGATGAAGAAGCCTCCATTAGACTACGATGAAGAAGCCTCCGTTAGACTACGATGAAGAAGCCTCCGTTAGACTACGATGAAGAAGCCTCTGTAAGACTACAAACCTTTACATTTCTCAGGCCCGCCTGAAGGTACAAGTAAACATAACCACGGGCGTAACGAGGTCTGAATTTCAATAACAATTTACAATAGTAAGTAAGTAAGTAAATAAATAAATAACAACTTGTATAAAAAAATTCGAAGGATGCCGGGATCGATATCGCTGTAAAAACGGGCGCGTGCACCCTCCCGCGCGTTTAGCCGCTTCACCGGACGACGACGTCCGGCTCTATTTACGGACGACGTGCAGGAGGACGCCGCTGTGCGGACGGAAGGCCGGTTTCGTTTGAAATTCAGATTCCGCGCCGGCGCTTCAAAAAGGCCCGCCGCGCACGACCGTCTCGCAGCCCCCCACCCCCCCACCCCCCACCCCCCCCCACCCCAGCGCTTTTGTCGGCGAACAGCTGGCTGAGCGTTTCGTGGCGGGGTCGCCCCGTTGTTAAACCCGGATCGGCGGCGGCCTCCGATCGCGCCAAATAAAGCTACGGGTGCTTCGCGGGGTCCGCCGCGGTCGCTACGCCACGCTCGCTACGCCGCGGCTCTCTTCGCTTCACGGCGGATAATGGGAAGCCTCCAGATCTCTATACAGCGCGGGGTCCAGAAGGGCCCGGCAGCTCCTCGGCGTACAGCACAAAAAAAGGGCTTCAGACTAATAAATAACGTCGGCGCATGTTAATACGCTCCCCTTCCCCAACGCCTCCCCTTTGACACGGATATCATTTTTAATTAACCCCACACCGACACCTCCCCACCTTTGCGGATGCGCTTTTGATCACCCGCCTCTTGCTATTTTTGGTCTCGGTAATAGACGTGACCGAAAAGGTGCTCGCGAAATATTGGCACTCGTCGTGCGATGGTCGTAAAACGCGAGTGTGATGCTCTGCCGGCTGCCTGAACAGAAGGTATGCAAAATAATTGTCATTCAGAACCACTGGCTTCACAGACACAGACACACACACACACACACAAAATATACACATACACACACACGCATATGCACACATACATGCACAAATATATACACACACACACACACACACACACACACACGCATATACACACATACACATACAATAGTTGAAACGTTTCAGGCTGGACTGGGAGAACAGTGTGTTTCCATCAACAGAGGGCAATAGGCGACACCCCTCTATCCCACAATCCCTAGCTCCTGCCAGACAGCAGGCAGGTGTTCAAACAAAGGCTCACACTGCCCGAGCGGCACTGCTTTAAGTGTAGCGAGGCCTGGACATGACACACCCCACACACACACACACACACACACGCACACGCACACACACACACGAAAGCACAACAGCACACACACACGCACACACGTGCACACACAGTCTCCTGAACCTGCATTTATACATGGTAAATGGACTGCATTTATATAGCGCTTTTATCCAAAGCGCTTTACAATTGATGCCTCTCATTCGCCAGAGCAGTTAGGGGATAGGTGTCTTGCTCAAGGACACTTCGACATGCCCAGTACGCGGTTTGAACCGGCAACCCTCCGACTGCCAGACAATCGGTCTTACCTCCTGAGCTATGTCGCCCCTTACAGAAAATAACACAAGTGTCTTGTGTATAAAAATATTTATATGACCGCACTGGGTTTCTGGTGATGAATTACAATGGCTACCTGACTGGGTTTATGAAAAATCGTAAGCACAAACAATGCACCAATGCTCGCGCACACACAAACATGAACACAGCCTCTTCTGATACATAACATATTTCATCAATCTCTCACTCACACTGACCGACAGACTGACCGACTAACCTACCTACCACCTGTAAGTACACACACACGCACACGCACACGCACACACACACACACTCGCGGGAGGAGGCCAAGGCTCACCCAGAACTTGACGAGGAAGAAGGAGTTCTGCGGGCCCTTGCCGAACAGCTCCTTCAGCCCCCCCTTCTTCTCGGGGAACTTGTCGTAGATCTGGCGGATGTCCACCGACTCCAGCAGGGCGTCGTTGTAGGAGTGGTTCGTCTGGCCGATGTGCACGAACAGATGCTTGTTGTACTGGATGGGGGAAGAGGAAGAGGAAGAGGAAGGCGCTTCAGAACAGAACCCCCCGGCTCCTCCACGCCTTTAATCACCGCACACGCCGCCGCCGCCGCGCCAGCGCTCAGAAACGCCGGCGGGAACCCTTTCGTTCCGCGGACCAGGACGGTAACGGCAGCAACAACAACAACAACAAAAAGAAAAAATCGATCGTGAAAGCATTTCCTCCTTCGACGGTCAATGCGGATTCATAAGTTTGAGGCCGTGCGTTGAAGTGAGATGTGCCTTCAGCGGGATGTCCACCAAATGTCCTTGGACAGCGTCGTCTGCAAATGTTATAAAGGGGTTACAAATACGCCGGAACCCCAGGATCCTGGCTAAACGGCTAACCTGGCTACCAGTTTATCCCCCATTTTAACTGGCTTAGCAACTGCCGCAACCTCAGCCGACGTGTGGCGAACGTTCTGGGGCCAGTCGGCCCAGGCGGGTGCAGCATTGGTGATGATTGGCGCGCGTTCCCTCTTCGTTCCCACAAAGAGCTTGTGAGATGAATTCTATATAACATTATATTATTACATTACAGGCATTTAGCAGACGCTCTTATCCAGAGCGACTTACACAGCTTTTACACAGCATTTTACATTGTATCCATTTATACAGCTGGATATATACTGAAGCAATTTTGGTTAAGTACCTTGCTCAAGGGTACAACGGCAGTGTCCTACCCAGGAATCGAACCTGCGACCTTTCGGTTACAAGCCCAGTTCCTTACCCACTGTGCTACACTCCGTCCTACAGGAATATAAATTCTTTATAGTTCTATATAAGTATTATTCATAACTATATAAGTCCTATATAGATACTGTTAAACGTTCATTACAATTCCTCTGTGTTAATCGTCTGTGTATTAACCACCTTGCGGGTCTGAATCAGATAAAGATTCGTTTGGAATCGGAAGAGCGGGAGCCATGAAGCATGTCGATGCGGCGCTGGTACGAAAGTGGGTAGGACTCACACCGGTGAAATGTCAGAAACGGAGAGACCGACATTCGAAACAAGGAGCCAAGGCAGTAAATAAATATTCAAGCTAAGTGGATAAAATGGAAAGATGACCACGCCGACCGGCAGCCGAATTCAGACGTGCACTTAAGTTCGTTTTTTTCCAAGCAAGTCTCTCGTTCTCACAGAGACGAGTTATGTGGGGAAATGCACTAAAGCCCGGGCCTGAATTCAGCACTTAGCGTTGTTTGTATCAATGTACAGTAATGCGCAAAAAGTCAAAGACCGCCCTTTCGTTCGATTTCCGGTCCGATCAGCCGTTCAACGCAACGTTTTTTTTCCCCCAGTATCAGACGATAACGAAGGAAACATACATTTGACAGAAATTCGCAGGAAAAGCCTCCACCACCACTACAAATGATATCAAATCAGTATTAGTGCACTTTCGTCTGCGCGCCGCGCCACCGCTTTACGTCTCCCGTCCTTCCAATCGACAAACGAGTCGCGGCTGTGTTCTCCCAACGAAAGTCGTAGCCGAAAGTGTCAGCGAGGCTACGTTAGAGCCCTTTGCCTCCAAAGCTAACTAACATTCAGACAAACAGCCACCCAAACACACCTTAGCTGCCTTGAAGACTTCCTTGACATGTGCATCTAAAATGGCTGAAGGGCATATTTATGAGGAGATCAGACATAATATAATTAAACTGCATTAGGTCGGTGTTTGAAAACAGGAGCTTCCAAAAATGGAGTTCAAAAGATTATTACAAGATCGAGAGAAAATGGGAGTCCTCTGTGCAAGAACTAGTAGACCACTGACATCATCACCATCACAATGACAGTACTTAAAGATTTTATCTGTGAGAGAAAGGGGCAAAAGTTTTTAAAAAATCAAGCTCCGTCTGAATAAATCCACAGGTGTTTCTGTCAATCGTTCCACTGTGAGAACAGAACTCAATGCTGTGGGTCTGAAAGGACACGTGTGGCTGTCACAAAGCCACCGCTGAGAAAAGGGAATAAAACAAAAGACAAGGAAATCTGCACTAGCACACCGAAACTGGGCACCCGAGATGCGGAGTAAGGTTTCATGGACCGTTGAGTCTAAATTTTCATAAGTAAGGGACGGCAGTGTGTGCACCTCCAAAGCAACGAAAGACTCTCAGAACCAGGTCTACAACCACCAGCCGAGCATGGTGGAGGATCAGTGCACGTTTGGGGTTGTATAAAAAAAAAACCTGCAGTTGGTGATTTGGTTTTGACCGAAGGCATCATGTATGCTGATAAACACAAACAAATCTTTAAACAAGTCGTAACATATCATGCAGTAACCCTATAAACAAATCTTAACATATCATGCAGTGCCCTCTGGACAACGTCTTATTGGGAGCAAATGCTTTCTACAGCAAGACAGTGACCCCCAAGCACACTGCTAAGAAGATCAAGCTGCTGGGGTTCTCTGAACAATGGACTGGCCACCCCAGAGTCCTGACCTCAACGTCACTGAACGTGTCTGCGATTGCTCGGAACGAGAGAAGCAGAAAATGCAACCGACTTCCAAAACTGAACTTCGGCGGTGTTTACAAGAAGCGTGGCAAAACATACCCGCAGATCTCCTCGAAAAAACTCAAAGCAAGTCTCCCGAAAAGAATGCGAGCTGTAATAAAGGCACAGGGTGGACACGGTAAATACCAAAAGACCTGCTATTGTGATATTGTACACGGCTGTGGAGGTTTTTGTGTAATCTTTTGTTAGATACATGCCTGCTGACACTGAAAAATAAACTGGAAAGTAAAAAAAAAAAGGGTGGCCTCTGTCTTTTGTGAAGTACTGCATGTATGTATGTATGTATGTATGTATGTATGTATGCACTGTATGTAATGTATGGTATGCATGGCATGTATGCATGTACAGTATCTTTTAGGACAAAGACATATTTTTCTAAACTGGGCTCTCTCTATTCTCCATAATTTTTCCTCCCAGGTACTAATAGCAGAGGTTCTCCGCCTTCCGCGATCGCCTCCGCAACCGTCAGAGAAAGATCGATAAAACTCCCAGCCTCGACGGGGCCGCAAAGTGAGACAATACCGTGGCTTCTGCGATTAAAAGAAACGTACCGCGCGAACATGAAAAACGCTCCTATCACAACCCGCGCAACGAGCCGCTCGGTTTCTACTGCGTTTCATCATTATTAACGTTAAATCCGCAGGACCCGGCGGCTACTCTCCTCAGACGGACAATAGCACCGCGTTATGAGAGCTGTACTTCAATTTGTCACTATCCGTTCCAGTAGCGGGCCCCGAGAATAGCGATGCTGTTCCCGCCAATTCCCGCCTTACAGCGCGAGAGGTAGCAACTCCCCAGCAGTAGCGCTAGCGTCAGTTTACAAATTTTTAAAGTTACAAATTTAGTACACAATTACCGAACATAAACACAAATATGACTTGATCACCAGTAAGTGAGCGTTTACTTGCAGCAGCATATATCTGTACTGCCAGAGAAATGAACTTTGTATGCAAAGACAAGATCTCTTTGTATTTAGCTGGACTGGGCATAGACCACTCAGCTTAACAGTGGCAGGAAAAAGTAAAAAACTGAAGCAGGAATCCAAAAAAATTAAAGGCCACAATATGAGTGTCTCACATAGATGGAGCAGTTTAAATATCTGGATGCAATTCTTGGCCACAGACCAACTGTGCATAATGTTCACGGTTCTAGAGGTAGGGCGGGAAAACAAACACAAACTAGTTCTCCGGGAACCATTTTAGTTCTTGCGGCGGATAGCTCCAGCTTGGCTTTATACCTACAGCCCAGTGCTAAACAGGGCTATCGAAGAACCAGTCCATTCAGGCGTACCTCCAGGTGTAATTCATGCGCAGTGCTGTACTGGAGTTGCAGCTGTATGCCTGGGGATGGGGGACAGAAGCCTGGTCTGGGGGGGCGGGGTTGGGAGGTGGTGGCTTGGGGGGGGTCACTGTACTCACGGAGTCTGGGTCTCGCTGCTGCTCCAAGAAGGCGGAGAACTCCACCAGCCTCAGTTTGGACGTCCCGATGGAGCGGCCCTGCCAGGCCGGGACGGTGGGTGTAGGAGCTGTCGGGGGCTCATAACCTAAAGGGCCCCACCCCCCACCAAAAATTTTTTAAATTCAGCATACCGTCCGCACTGTAAACCTGTCTATTCCCCTAATATTACACACTCCCCTATCACCAAATCCCAATAAATAATTACAATGAAGAATCATTAGCTTTAAAGCAGGCTGGAATCCATGAAATTAATAAACAGAGAAAAGATACGCCAACCAATGTCACGGATGCACACCCCGGTCAAGATACTAGAATTGCAATACAGATAGGTGAAGAAGTTCAGATGAAAGTTAGCCCTCACCTGAAATCGCTGTTGTGACGGGAGGCTGGATGGGATAGGCTTGCTGGGCAAATGGCTTGATGCTGGAATGGGAGGGAAGAGAGCGTTCAGGCCTAGAAGCACAGCAGGCTGAGGACTTTACTGGTGGCGTGCAACAGGGGAACAATGGTATCTGTATTACCGGTATAAGAATTTTCCTTTAAACTGATTAGACTTCGGTCTCAGCTTAGTTTCATTCATTTTTCTTTATTAACAGGTGTGCCAACAATCTAAATAATCCTTTCACAGGTAAACACACAGCTCCTTCTTCATGTCATGTTA
This sequence comes from Anguilla rostrata, assembly GCF_018555375.3. NCBI lineage: Eukaryota > Metazoa > Chordata > Actinopteri > Anguilliformes > Anguillidae > Anguilla > Anguilla rostrata. The sequence continues at coordinate 9,237,489 of NC_057948.1, forward strand.
TGGAGGTTAAATAATAAGCAAAGGTTTTTTAAAATCCATTTGAATCACTGAGTACACTTAACAAAAAAATTACACACCACTCTGTTAACCACCGTGTTAGATTTCAGCACAACCTGCAATGAAGGCTTTAACAAAACATGCACTTCAAGATCATTTAAATGACAAAATCTTTGCTATGAACATTCTCTGAGTGTCCATGTGGAGAGTGAAGAGTCCACAATAAAACATTAAATAATGTTGATAAAGCGTGCACAATTTTGTTATGTAAATGAATCACTCACTGCCTAATCGAGGAGAACTGGCTATATCTGTGTTGAGTATTACACAATTGTAATATAAATGTGCTTAATAACATCTACATTGAAGCTCTGCAAATGAACTTTTATTTGTGTACTTATTGTTATATTTATGTTTTTTTTAATGTGCACCGCATCAAAGTGGTTAAACCGTTAACACCTCGACAAGCCTATTTTGTAAAACACAAGACAGGCCCCTCCATCGTCCGTCACACGGAAACGACACAGGGATTGGATGGCGGAACATTCCAGAAGCCCTACTTACTCTTGAGATGATCCAGGCTGGCCCGCCGTTATCATGCCCTGCCAGAACTGGAGAACAGATTAGTAAGTGAACAGCGCCTCCATAAAACGATATTCCGATATGCTACCGCTAACCCTCGTTCGACACAAACGAGCTCTACAAACGAGCCTCCCAATCAGCCGTGGCGTTTAACGTGTGGAAACGGCGCGTCTGGCGCGCGTTTATCGTGACTAACATTCGCATTCCCCCCCCCCGCTCCCCTAATCAGACGAGGCCAGCTCTCTGGACCCCGGCGGTGTGAAACGGGATTTGGTTAGCGGTTAGCGGTTGGCGGTGGCGGCGGGCGGCCTCCTTACCCCGGTGGCTCCGCTGAAGGCGGGCCGCGGGAGGCCCGGCAGGCCCAGCTTGTTGTGGATGGCGGTGGCCGAGACGATCTGCGCCGACGACATGGAGGCCATGCTCTGGAGGGCCTTGTCCTTCACGGTCTGGTCCTTCAACGGCATTCGACACGGGGGGCTTAAGCGCGCGCGGGAGGGGGCGGGCGGGCGAGCGAGCGGGCGCGCTCGAGAGGGGCGGCACACAAACACGGCGACGGCGGCGGCGGTAGGAACTCGCACAAAGCGCCTCGCACCGGGCCCGCTAGCAAATTAAAAGGAGAGAATGCCATCGCCTCGCCCATTAAAACCTTTCACTGCCCCTGAAAGGAATGCGGCGTCGGGCGCGAAAGAATGGAATTCTTCTGCGCTATCCCAGCGTGCACTGCGGCCGCACAGAACGAGTTCCAAAGCTACTGCAGGCGAAGTGAAGCAAAAGCTTGGTTGAAGCACATGCTAGCGCGTGCCGCCATGGGACGTCAATTCTTTATGCGAGCGTTTCCAATTCACAGCAGAACCTCGAGGAGCGTGTCATTTCCGAGCTCTCATTCAGCCATCCGGAGGTTGACGTTATGCTCAGGGACTGCCTGATGCAAGCATATCCGCATATTAGCTACAGGCTCCTAAAGGCATTTCTGTGTCATTGTTCGGTCGGACCGCTGACGGGACCGTGGGCCCATACAATGGCCTGCTCAGTGGGCTACGCACTTGTGGCTGCTGCAAACCCATTAAAAAGGGTTGGAGTGTGCAGGATAAAGCCTTGTGTCTGTATGGGGTGTAGAACAACATCCTTCTTTTTTTTCCCCCTTGTTGTCGGGGCGAGGGATGGATTTCTTCCTCGAGCGGAATTTGATTGGGCACAACAGCGCGAAGAACCCTCGCCGAGTTTCCCCCCGCCGACGCGCGGCGGAGCAAGCGGACGGCCCTAGATGTTTCCAGAAACATTTAAAGCGAGCCGCCCGGGGGGGCGGGCGCGTGTGGGGGGGGGGGGGGGGAGTGAGCGCCCCGACGGGCTAACGCCGGGGCGAGGAGGGCGGGCGGGGCGGGGCGGGGCATGCTGGCGGGAGGCTGCGTGCTGAGAATGAGCGGGTGGCGAAGCGGAGCACGGAGCTCGCCGGGCGCGAGGAGCCCCCTGGGGCTGGGAAGCGCTACGCTAGGAAACACCGAGCAGCGCTAGCAGCCGGAGGGGGGGGGCGGGGGCGGAGGCTGAAGCGCAGCCAGGGGAGCACAGGCCGGGGGGTGGGGGTGGGGGGTGGGGGTGGTGGTTACGGCTACTTACCATGCTTGTGACCTGGATGCAAACAAACAAGATTGGTTGTAATCGCACAGCCTCTTTGGCCCCTTGGGGCGGTACTGGCGCCGGAGCCAAAATGGCGACCGGGCGCACGCCCTTCTGAAACTGTGCCTACGGCCACACGCTGTTAAGTCCAGATATATCTGCGGACACACTCGCCCCAAAAATTGTCTGTCATCCTTCTCCGCTGGTTTAACCCTTTGAAGAGCAGGTGTTTTGGAATGATTTTTCAAAATCATAAGTCAGCATTCTAGAACTCATGAAAGAATCGCTTTCATGTACCAGTAGTGGTTGTTACATCAGCATTGGAATGTTCGGTTATTAACATTCTAATAACATGTTTGTGATCTCACACCATACATATTTGAAGTATTAAATTCAAATTGAACAAAAATGATCAGCTACAGCATCTACATCAAGAGACACTAGGTGATTAATACATTACATTGACCAAAATGCCGCATATTTCTTACGGTTTTCAAAGCGTCTTTAATACAGCTGGCCTTGCAAATATTTCTGGACTTTGAGAATGTGACTGTCCTCCAACAAGCAAGTCATCCCACTCTGCGACAACTCAATTTAAATTATTACATTTAAATTACAATATTTCTAAACCCCCAACATTACCAGCTAACAATTTATCCACCTTGTAAAATTTCCTGATAAATCTTTGGAAAAATATATATACGAAATGTCCAATGTGATCTAGGTTCAGGTGTACGGTGCTCAGAAAATTCGATTGTTTGAAAATGAAAAATAAATGACATTGACTCGACAAAGGGCATTCTTCTTTGCTGATTCACTGGACTCGACTGTACTCTGGAAAATGGTTGTAATTGGAAAATTGAATAGCAGTGCACTGTTAATGCCAGGGATACACGAGCACGCTACCCCATACATAATGCTTCGGTTTATTACGTTAGTAACTCGATATATTCGACCCAATTTTAGGCCTACATTTTCTTGCTCTTTGTCCTTCTTGCAAATTTTTAATAAGCCAATTTTTATTTGCAAAGGACTCAATCTTTTTTTTTTTTTTGAAACACAGTGGATTGTTTTTGTACTACCGGAGTCTGGATCAAATCACGGACACTTACACACGTTACAAAGTTTCCTTTAAAGTGCACCAAGTCAGCAGGGTCGTACATGTACGGCGCACAGTAGATCAGCAAGTCAGCTACTGGGGGAATTCGAAGAATATTTGGGAGTGCTGGACTGTTTGTCCAATAAATTGTATTAGATTGTATCAGCAAGACCTTTTTGTAAAACAAGTAGTTGATGCATTTTGTATTTTCTCCTGTATTTAGACTCTTCCACATCACACCATTATTCTTGTATGTTGAGACCAGACCTGTGTCAAAAAATATTTTAAATGCTTTAACATTTGGTAAATTTAAAAGCACACCACATCCCAGATAATATTCAACGAAAAATATTAAAAAGATATTTGACGGAATTTGGTTGTGAGAAATGGTGAAAATAAATTGTTTATTTAATCGTCCGGAAATGTGTTGGCATCTAATGGGGTGAAGTGTTTTTAAATATTATTTGACCCAGGTCAGGTTGTGACAACTCAAATCCTCCTCCCACCAGGTGGCGCTATAGCTAATCATTCTGGTCTGCCAGACGCAGGCAGCATTCAGTGGCAGACTGTGGAGCCCGTCGCTAAGCTGAAAGGAGCCGCCACAGAGACTCGTTCCGGTGCTCATGGGAACTGCACAGTGGACACGAGTCACAGGAGCAGCTCCACAGCAGAGCTCCCGGCAGACGGAGGAAGTTGGGCTTAAACTCCTCCCCATCCCTGATCCCTGATCTCTGATTGGCTGTAGGTGAGGGCAGGTGTTCCTTTCGGCTCTGCCCACAGAGACTGATGGGCAGTCAGTACTGTAATCTAAAGACTACACTGGGAGGTGTACTAACCTGAAAAACACTGAGAGAAACCTTACGATTTTTAAAGTTCCATGTAATCCAGACTGACCTTAATAAAAAAATTTAAAAAACTCTTGCCCTACTCGCGTATTTTTCTTTTCTGAGAAGTACAGACACACACACACACACAGACACACATGAATGCGCACACACACGCTCTTGCGCATGTGCACACGCACGGATACACTGCCCTTCAATATTATTCACACCCTGATAAAAAAACTGTATTAAACAAATAATACAGTGTTATATTTTAATTCTCAATGTTTTAACTATTCCACTTTAATAATTATTCAGTGCAATAAAAAAAACAAAAAAACACCGTTCCCAAAGTATACATTTATTTCCCAAAAAACAAGTTCCACAAACATCCACAGACCCCATTTTCAGTACATTGTGCACCCTCCCTTCATAAATAACAGTACTGGGTGGTTTCCTCTAGTGTTCATTGTTTGGTGACCATATTGGGAGATCTTTGGCCGTTCCTCCATTCAGAACCTTTCCACGTCACCTTAGGCCCTTTGGGCTGTGCTTGTGGACTGCCCTCCTCAGATCAAACCGCAGATTTTAGATCGGCTTCAGGTCTGGAGACTGAAGACGGCCATCGCAAAACAGCAGCTCTGCGGTCGGTCGTAAGCATTTCCTGGTTGATTCTGAGGCGTGCTTAGGGGTACCGTCTTGCAGAAAGATCCGTTCGTGACCGAGTTTGAGCTTCGTTTTTTTTTTTTTTTGTGCCAGCCCTTGAGCTTCAGGTTTTTCTGTCCGTAAAGTTAATGGTTACCCTGACGTTATCAACAGCTCCGGCATGACCAGATGCAAAAACCACCCAATAAAATCAGAGGCCCACCGCAATATTTCACTGTAGGTACGACGGTCTTATGCGTGACAACAAAAGCGCCCTTCTTTGGACACCAAACCCACCGCTGGTGTACAAGGTCAAAAAGCTGAACTGTGGTCTCATCGGACCGCAACACCCAGTTACAATAATGTCTCCCCAACTCCAGAAGCTGATCTGAGTTGATTTCCCTCAGTAGAGGATTCATTTCTGGCAACCCTCCCAAAGCCTTATTTGCATAGAGGTGGCATCCGATGTACGTTGCTGATGTGGACTGGGTGGTCTTTCCACTTTCCTCCCAAACCATCTGCCTGTCCCTGGCGGCAAGATGCTCCAGTGCCAGGCAGATCTGCCGCTGTTCCAGTGACCTTAAAGAGAATCACTGCCATAGCAGTGGAAAGTAGTATGTTTCGTTTAAAAAAAAAAAAAAATTAAAAAAGTATTTTATTTGTAACCGTTTTCTGCCTTGCGATGGCCCAACATCAATTTGTCTTGTTCCTCCTAAGGCTAATAGTTCTTTAGATTTTACAAGTGTGCGAACCGCAAATTTCACACCCCAGTAAATGGGGAGACAAGGGAAGCCACATTGGATTTTGTTTTAAATAATTATTAAGGGTGTGCTTGTGACATGATTTGTGACATCTCTTTGGGGGGGAAAAAAACCATGGGGTCTATCCAAGATGAGAAAATGGGGCCCATCCAGGATGAAAAAATGGGGCCCAGCCAGGATGAGAAAATGGGGTCCATCCAGGATGAAAAAATGGGGCCCAGCCAGGATGAGAAAATGGGTCCATCCAGGATGAGAAAATGGGGCCCAGCCAGGATGAGAAAATGGGCCCCATCCAGGATGAGAAAATGGGTCCCATCCAAGATGAGCTGTCTCCCCCCCTTTTTTTTTAGCTTGTAACCTGTATTGTTTATTTTATTGTTTATTTTATACAGCCTTCTTTACTAATCTTTATCAAGGGTGTGAATAACTATGGAGGGCACCGTGTCGGTGTGTGTGTGTGTGTGTGTGTGTGTGTGTGCGTAAAGACACATCAAATACAAGTCTCAATGCGCATTTCATAGGTGTTCTCAACTAGCCTTGCGATGGTGGGCAAACTCGGACACTTTCGCTAACGCAGCGGGAGGGAAGCGATCGGCAGCCCGTTAGTTACTGAATGGAAAGAGAGGTGATGACGGGACACAGAGCAGGGGGAGGTGCCTGAGCCGCGTGTCTGTCCTGACGCGGTCTACGCGCAGCAGCCGAGCAAAGGAAGGAAGACCAGATTAAAACGAGAGCGAAGAAAGGAGAAAGAAAAAAAATAAAAAGTCAGTCCCTCCCAGGCTGAATCTGAAGCCTCCGATATAGCTCAGCCAGTTTAAATGCAGGACGCACGTCCTGACCTTTGACCTATGACCTCTGAACTCCAGCTCTCAGCCACTCACCAACAGCCAATGCATCTTGCCAGCATGCAGCCCAATTTACCCATAACCCCCACACGCTCCTACTGTACAGGAAAGCAAACCGGTAGACAGTCTGTTTCGTCACATCAAGCCAATCAAACATGAGGCAGGCCATTCCAAAGTACCCAAGTATCGTTTGTTTTGAGCATTGCTTTAAGGAAAATGTGGTTTATTTCAAAACAAAGTTTAAAGCAGCGACATACTTGATCCATGTTAGAATACCACCATGAAGTGAATCTTGAAAAATTGACTTTTTTTTTTTTTTTTAAAGAGATGAACAGAGGCACCAGAAGAAGGGTCTGTTCATGATGCAAGTGCTCATTCCTACTTGTAGCACTCAAACAGATTTGTGATATTCTCTCTGTTTGCTCCCCAGAGAACATTATAATAAATAGCATCCATATTCATTTTTTCGTCTTTGCTTCAAATTTGCTTTGAGAGCACTTGATGGATATGAACAATGGCCTTTTTTTAAAAAACCAGAAGATCAAAAGAGCTTGCATATGGATCCTTCATGTTCAGCTCAAAGCAAACGTACTTGTTGGTCAATAAGAAGAAAGAGATAAAAACAAACTCCTGCTCAAAAGCAGAGAGGGTGGGGGCTGGGGGAGGGTGGGGGGCGGTGAGGGGAGGAGGGGCACAATAAGGGGAAGGTGGCAGGGGGGGGGGGTATTAGAATGCTGAGAGGACTGTCACATGACAGGAATCTAGGTTACGGGAATGGCAGACCCAGGCATTCACTTCTGTAACCATGGGAAACAGGAAGTAGCAAACGCATAGCAACCACAAGCCCAGAAGCAGAAAAGCGCATACCTTTAGCTTGGAATGAAACTCTCGAGATTTCCTTCTGGCAAGAACCTGAATGTGACTAGACACCTGCGGGGTAGGGGGAGGGAGGAAGACAAAGGAACAGCCTGTAACCATGGCGATGAAAAGCCCCCCCTTTGCGACTGGGCAAAGCCAGACCTACCTTGATGGCCGCCTGGATTTCTCGAACTTTCTTCCTTGCTAAGACCTGTATGTGACTAGACACCTCCATTTTTTTTTCAAATTTTGCGAAAGGAAACAAAAAAAAAAAAACACAAAAACACAAAAGAATATAAATAAATAAATAAAAACAAAACAAAAGCAAGGCACAGACAGAATTACACAGGTTTTGTTAGGAGCACTTGAGGGAATCGGGGGCCTCTTCAGGCAGATTGGGCTAGTGGGGCGGACAGCATTCCCAGCCACGCGCGCGGCTTTTTGGGCCGCCGGCGCACCGCCGCGCTCGTCCTCACCGCTAAGTGAGGTGATTAAGGACGGCGGCGGCTCTCTCTCCCCCGCCGCAGCGGCTCGGCACGGCGCGGCGCGGAGCGGAGGCCTCTGTGCGCGGAATGAGAATCGCGCGGTCTGCTCTCCTCCAGCCGGGCTGGCCGGCCGTTCGTTCGTTCGTTCGGTCTGTCGCGCGCGTCGCCACCGCGCGGACCGGACGCCGCCTCCGGAACATTCCGGGGCCCTGATTCGCGGGACAGGGCGCGATAAGGTGCGACAGAGCTAGGGTCCGGGAGGGAGGGAGGTCCGCCCCCTGTTCCCGCTCCTCTCTCCTCGCCTCATTTGGACCAATCGCGGGCCCTCGTGCGCACTGACTGGCACCTGGGAGCAGCGTGTTATCGGCCTATTCCCCGCCCCCCACTGAACGTGTCCCTAAAACACGCTCGGTTCTCACGCGGTTGGTCTTTACCAGAGTGCTAAAAATTAATACATCTTCCAGCAGTTTTTTTTAAAACATATTCTAACATAAAAACAATTTTGCTGAATATAATTTCCAAAGGAAAAACGCGTAACAGGTTTAACCGAGAATTCAAGCGATGACACATATAACCACAGTAGATACACTGTAAGTTCTACAGCGTGAACTAGCGATCAGAAAACTCGCCTTGCAAAATAAACTAGAATAAGTGTGACTGGTTAGCAAACAGCTTCATAATAACTGTTGCAAAATGCAAGTCTAGGGGGTCTGTGAGATTAACACAGTACGGCACACAGTATCACAGTAAGTTATTTTAGATTATCTAGCATAGCGTCTCTTCACAACGCGCTATATTTTAGTTCACACCTTTTTATGGCACGACGGGTCAGCGCACGAGCAGGACGGGGTTAAAGCTGCTTCGCTCGCCCGGTGAAACAGGTACAGTTCGACATTTAAATAAATAAACCTTTCAACGAATAACAATCTGCGGGCCCTAGCTCAATACAACAGCGACGTCTAGTCTTAACGGCCCGGTTTCACTAATGCAATAAAATCTTTAATGAGAACAACGCGGACTGAACAATATGGTACTGTTCCAGTCCTACTGGGGCATCTGCGTGAGATCAGACAACCCATGAGACAGCAATAGGGAAAAAAAACATAATAAATATATATATATACTTTTATTACATGTATGCAAAATATACATGAATTATGGGTCATGATTTCTATATTTTCATGATTTCTATACCTTTCTCAGTGTCCGTCATTGCTTCTGTGCTTATATTATATTATATTATATTATATTATATTATATTATATTATATTATATTATATATCACATAAAATAAGCCACTTAGTCAGCTATCTGGGAAAAATTTATTCTTGATGACAAAGTGTCATTGTGTCATTCACTAATGACAAAGTGAATTGTGAATTGAGAAAAGTGGGAAAAACAAAAACGTGTGTGTGTGCATTTGATTCGCAGTGTCAGGGGTCAGAGAGCTTCCCCCACCTGAGAGCTGCGTGGAGCCCCGCACAAGCTCTCAGACATAAACTCGGCCAGCTGACTGAGCTAACGAGTTCTGGCTGAAGAATCGAGCCAATTAGCCAATCCAGGTGATTGGACCAAAATACTGGCGGGGGGGGGGGGGAAGGGGACTTCTACTTTCTGAACCTTTTTTTTTTTGTTTGAAGGTTTTTCTCCCCACGGGGAGTTTCTTTTATGCCTGCTATTTGGGGGTTCAGGCCTGGCGTTTGCTCCGTTTGCTCTGCCCCTTGCCTCGCTGCTCTGCGAAGCGTCTTTGTGACAGTTCTCTGTAAAAAAAAAAAAAAAGCGCTCTACAAATAGAATGGAATTGAATTGAATTTTCCACCCCTGGTTGGCAACCAGAACCTCCCCACAGTTAAGGGCAGGGGAGGACGGGGGGGGGGGCGCAGGAGCTGAGCTTCTGGTGAAAAAATACAGAATCTGCCCGCGGACGCCTAAGCCTCGCTTCCTCTAGGGGGCGCCCTCCTGTCGCTCGCGGAGAGGTTTCTCAGACGGCGGCGCGCGCGGTCCTGTAATCCCGAAAAGCGAACCCTCGCTTCCAAGCCTCGCGTAGGCAAAAAAAATTTTTCCCGAGCTGCCCCCCCCCTTTTCAGTCTGACGACGGCGTGTCGGAAAACGTTTTTTTTTTTTGGCGTTTCGTTTTTTTCCTACGGGGTGACGACAGCGGAAGAGCGCCGCCCCAGAGGAACCGGAGGGGTACTGCGCCGGCGGCAGGTGTGTTTCCCGCGTGGCTCTCTTACCTGCTTCCTCGTCCGGGTCTTCCCCGTGCGCAGCTTGATGTACCGGGCTATCAACTCGTTCCGACCTTTGGAAAGAGAGAGAGGGAAAGAAAAAACACACGCGGGGAAGACGGCGCGTTAGACAGCGAACAATTACCCGCTCTTCGGCTTTTCAGGCTCGCCTCGACGCGGCGATGCGTTTTTTAAAAAATTTTACGCCCGATGCCGGAGTCCGTATCCCTTTTCAAATGTCTTTCTTTTTTTCTTTTTATAAAGAATGAAAAGTCCGGCGGCTTCTGAAAAGCCGAGAGAAAATATATTTACATCACATTAGCCGGGCCGCGAACGCGCCCCGCTTGTTCCGGCTAGAGCCGCCGCCGCGCTTCTTAATAACTGCGCCACAAATTGCATTTGCATATCCAGACGTATACATTTCAACAAACAACAAAAAAAAAAATAAAAAAACCGCATTTGAATATAAAAGCAACAAGTGTTACCATCACAAAGGGCGGGCTTTTTTTGTACGCAACCTTTTGCACGGAATCTAATTTATTTCCCATTCGCCTCCCCCCACACACAACACACACCTCCCCACCCTCACCCCCCACACAAAGCTCGACTCAAAGGGAACGGGGGGGTGGGGTGGGGGGAAGGATCCCGGCATTCCGACTGCTACGGGGGGGTGGGGGGGGGGAGAGGAGGCGAAAGCGGAAACTCGCTAATTTAGCACCGGCGGCGTTCGCGCCGGATCGTAATTAAAGCCCCCCGGCTTTGTTGTCGCTTCCCCCATTAACGGGGGGCTCCAAACATTCTCCCGCCCCGCCGCTCCCTCCTCCCCTCGCCCAGACGCGGCACAATGACCCCTGCTTAGCCTTTTCATGTGTTAATAACATACCGCCACCCCGAAACTATTATGCAGATTGTAGGTAAGGAGACGTCCTAATTATGTGCCCAGCTGTAAGCAGCGGTTACCATAGAGCCTTAGCCCCCCCTCCCCCACTCGCCTCCCCCCTTCGCCGACCCCCCCCCCCATTTCCACTTAATGTAACAAACATTATTTTCCTGTGCGGGCGATGGCGGTGCGGTTAGCATGCGTGCGGCGCCCCGGCCGAGCCGAGAGGGGGCCTTGTGTGCAAACAGCCCGCGTCCCCGGCGGCTCCCGGTCCGGTCGGAACCGGTCCTGACCGAGGGGGCGAGGCTGGCGGGACACGGGGCGCGGGTTTTAAGGCGTCTCTGTTGGCCGTCGCCGTGGCGTTCGGGGGGGGGGTCTGCGATGGCGGCGGTGTGGGTGACCCGTCTTGTCTGTTGTTTGTTTGGCGAGTGGGGGGTGGGGGGTGTGGGGGGGTTGAGGGGGAGGGGGGGTGCGGATCCCCACCTGCTGAGGACCCTGGGAGTGCACTCAGATATCAGGTGTGTCAGATGAAAGGCAGGCCGGTCTGTGAGCCGCCTCCCTCGCTAATGCTATTAGCCGCAACAGCAGCCCAAACGGCACCTCTCTCTCTCTGTCACTCACTCACTCAGTCTCTCCTCTCTCTCACACACACACACAGTCTCTCACTCTCTATCATGGTCTCTCACCATCTCTTTCCATTTCAATTCTAATTTTTTTATTGGCATGGAAAAACCAACATTTGAATTTCTAAGGCACTCACTGCTATGCTAACTCTGAGCTAAAGCTCTGTGCACACTGCTACGCTAACTCTGAGCTAAAGCACTGCGCACACTGCTCGCTCTCTCTCTGCTAAAGCTACTGCACAACTGCACGCTACTCTTACTAAGCCCTGCACACACTGATATGCTAACTTTGTGCTAAAGCTCTGCGTACACTGCTACGCTAACTCTGTGCTAAAGCTCTGCGTACACTGCTATGCTAACTCTGTGCTAAAGCTCTGTGCACACTGATATGCTAACTTTGTGCTAAAGCTCTGTGCACACTGCTACGCTAACTCTGAGCTAAAGCTCTGTGCACACTGCTACGCTAACTCTGTGCTAAAGCTCTGTGCACACTGCTACGCTAACTCTGTGCTAAAGCTCTGTGCACACTGCTACGCTAACTCTGTGCTAAAGCTCTGCGCACACTGCTACGCTAACTCTGTGCTAAAGCTCTGTGCACACTGCTACGCTAACTCTGTGCTAAAGCACAGAAACTGAAGCACAGGCCTAAAGGACAGAGGCGCTAACCCAAAGGGCGTGACCCCAGAACGGACAGGCCGTCCGTCCGGAAACACTTTCACACTTAACCCTTTAGCTGCCCTCGGCTCCAGCCTGTCTGACTGCACGACATGATTTTATATGTTTTACATGCCATGTTCAAACGGAAAGAAAGCGTTGCTCTCCCGAAAAAAAATCAAAAACAAATCAGGACCCACCAAGTGTGGCACTATTGATAACAAGCAAAAAAAAATCCCATAGTTTTATGTTGCTGGCTGAGTCCACAGTACAACTGAAATATTTCATTTTCTTCATTTATATATATATATATATATATTATTGTATATTATTTATATATATAAATAAAATCCAGTATCAATCATCACTGTACACTGTAATCTCCCTGAGACTGCAGTGTGTCCATGTCTTATATTACATGTACAACTGGAGACAGTACTGCTACTACCACCGTACATTTAGCTGATGTAGAAAGATTTTCAGGTTTTTTCAGGTTTTGGGTCTCACATTAAAATCATTAAGGATGCAGTACACACAGAGGAAATAATCTGCCAGGATTTAGCTGCGTTGTTCATTCATCTGACAACAATGCACACACACACACACACACACACACACACACACACATGCACACCTCCTGGTGTGACACAGCACTCTGCTCCAGAAGGAGGCTCCGCCCAGACAGGTGTTGGGCTGTTTTTGCAGTGGCGGGGGGGGGGGGGGGGGGGAGGCGGAGCCTGAGAGTTGGGCAGGGCCCTCTCTTTCACAGCGAGTGGGAAGGGGGGGGGGGGGGGGGGGGGGGTGCACGTTTGTTAAAGCCGTGCTTACTGCAGGAAATCATGTGACCATACCCCCCCCCTCCCCCACTCCCCCAGCCAAACAAACAGCATCTGGGGATTTTCAATTACAGGCCTGCACCCAGCGTGCCGGCACTGTAATCTCCCCCAGATGAGGCAGGGGGGCCCTCGCTATTTTCAATAATTCACACACTGTGTACACATAACACGACAATACGGGCATTCATGCGGACGCCCCTTCCCCAGATCAAAGCCCCCAATTGGCCAGCTGTAAGCGTACTTACTGCTGAATAATTCATTCTTTTCACAAGTTTGAAAAAAAAAAAGAGAGAGAGAGAGAGAGAGAGAGAAAAAAAAACGCACTCAGTGTGACTTGGCCTGCTGGCTTTTTTTTTCCCTCCTGTGTGCTTTTCAAAGCAGTGTTCTAAAAAAAAAATAATAATAAAAAAGCGGAGGGTCCACTTTTAACACCCCCGAAATCCTAAAAACAAGACGAAAGGACTACGGCAAAAAAGTGGCGCACTTCACATTCGGGGCGCACTTCACATCCGGTAAATTATTCAACGGGACGGCTCAAATTTGAGATGAACAGGGCCGGAGGATTACTGCTTGTGGCCAGAGAAAGAGGAAGCCTCTCATTACGGAGCACGACGCACTCACATTAAATCAGAAATGGCATTTTTTTATTCTCTCTTTTTATTAAACCGCAATCAGCATTAAAAAACATACAAAAAAAAATCTACTCAACATGCAGAGCTCTTTGATCTACTACATCGACGGAGTGTGGCACAGTGGGTAAGGAACTGGGCTTGTGACCGAAAGGTCGCAGGTTCGATTCCCGGGTAAGGACACTGCCGTTGTACCCTTGAGTAAGGTACTTAACCTGCATTGCTTCAGTATATATCCAGCTGTATAAATGGATACAATGTAAAATGCTATGCAAAAAAGTTGTGTAAGTCGCTCTGGATAAGAGCGTCTGCTAAATGCCTGTAATGTAATGTAATGTAATACTTGTGAAACCGTATAACGTGTTACATGCGGTGAGGGTCAACTCCAACACGGTTCGGAAAGGCCTAAACTTAAGGCCCTCCTAAAAACAAAAAAGCTAAAACAGGGCTGTTGAGCCCGCTCTATAAATCTAATGAACAGAAAGACAGGTCCTCCTTCAAAACGCACGCTTAACAGTATCCCCTTTCATTCCCTGGCGGGATAAGACGAGCTAGCGGCGGTGGGCTAACGAGCTCGTGACAGCGCGGCGCTGCGCGGTAGCGCGGGCCCTGGTTCGCTCCTCATGACGTCGGCGCTAGCCCGGAGGGGCTAAATTTAGCACGTGGCTCCGTCTCCGCGCGCCCGTAGGAGAGCGATGTAAAAAAAAAAAAAAGCGGCTCGGCGGTATTGCTTCCACATGCGCGCTTTAAATAGACGGGGGGTGGAGGGGGGCGCCCTCCTCGCTGTCATCGCGCGCACGCTCGTTTTAAAACTCGGTGGGAGGCGGCCGTGGCGGGGGGGGGGGGGGCCGAGCGGGCCGGGAGCTCTTAATCCGGTTTGGGAGCGCCGCGATCGGCGATAAACGATCGGCCCCTGGAGACGTCGCCGCTGACCTTTTCAGCGCCCTCTACCCCCTTCCTTTCCTTTTCTTTCTTTTTTTTTTTTTAAAGGCCTCCTTTCTGTCGGGGCTCGGCTAGCGCCCCCTGGTGGGGGGTGAGGGGCGGGAGGGGCCTGAGGGGGGGGGGGGGGGTTTGGGGGGCCCGCCCTCCCCCGCCTGTTTCCCGGCACTCACGTGAGGTCCCAGTTGCCGGTCGGCCGGGTGACTCACCGAGCGGAGCGGCCGCGGTGGCCCGAGCCAAGAGCGGCTCGCGGCGATTGGCCCGGGGGAACGGGACGGGGGCGGGGCCTGCCTGCCTGCTGCCCCGCCGAGCTTCCCCCCCCACTCCGCAGGGGCCGGGTTTGAAGGGGGGGAAGAACGAGGGGCCGTTTGCAGAGGACGCGCTGCCGTCCCGCTCTGGCAGAAGAGCACACGGGCCGGGAGAATCGCGAGAGAGAAAGAGGGAGAGGGAGGAGGAGGAGGAGGAGGAGGAGGGGAAAAACAAACAGGAAGTTCAGTCTCCACTTCAGCGGCTAGGCGAGACGAATCCAGCCCAGAGTAATCCGCACCGATCCGCGACTTCAACGCGACTGGCCGGAGACAGAGGAAAGGGAGAGGAAGGGGGAGGGGGAGGGGAGAGGGTGGGAGGTGGGTGGGGGGGGGGTGTGAGACAGGAGTCTATTTAACTCTTCAGGAGCCAGTAAAGAAGCCTTTTGGGAAGTGAAGGAAAAGGGATCTTCGTGTTTCTCACTCAGTGACCCCAAGAGGACCGCCCCGGCGGCCTCGATTCGAACCGCCACTCAGCCCCGGTTCCGAAGGAGGCCCGTTCACAAGCTAATGCTAGCAGGTTCGCCGTTAGCCTGGCTGGCTGGATCCGGACTCCCACCGCATGCGTTTAAGGAGACCCAAAACCTGAAGCGGTTTCTGCTCAGATAAAAGCTACTGGCTTAAGGTTTAAAAAAGAAAATTTTTTTAAATGTTTAAAAGTTACAAATCCGAGGCCTCGCTGCTATCGCGGTGCTCGAGTTGCCTTCACGATTTTGGAGGCGCCCGCGCTGGTCTGTGGCTATGAACTTGGACAAATTCTCTGGAAAAAAAACATGAACACTGTTCACCACCGTAGAGTGGGTAACCGGGCTGACATTCGAAGGGCCCTGGCCGTAGCAGAAAGCCCTCCACCAATAGGCTGTCTTGGTTTATGCACCTGCTGGACAGCCCCCTTCACCCAATCCACAGCCTGAATGTCCCGGTGCTGGGGAAGTTTCTTGGGGACGGAGAGCCTGTGTGTTACGCGTTCATTCACAAAAAAAACTTCCCCAAAAACGTGCTCTACTGACCCAAGATCGTTTATGAACGTTCTTAGGGTACTCAACCGAGAGTCGGCTTTAGAGATGAAGGGAAGGCGAGCACCCTGCTTTTGTAAATATTATACATTTTATTATCTACATGCAGTGTGACCGAGGAACTGGTGTCTTAGGGTGATAAAATGTCAAAATACTTCAAAAAATTTTTTTAATATTTAGAGAGTGCTGGCATTTATCTATTTTTTTTTCAATGACCTCTGAGATTCACAAAATGTCACAGAGAGAGGCTGTTTTTTTTTTTTAATTTTCAATATAATTTTTAAAAAAAAAGACTATTATATGTCTGGACCCCTTAACGGTGCACTGAATCCCACGTTTCTTAAAGTTAAAGTTCTTAAAGTTAAAGGGCCGAAACTGAAGTGGTCAAACTGGCGCTTCTCAGAGAATCTGAAGTTTCTTTCCACACCTCTCACATCAGGCGCTCTCCCCTCACCCAGGCCGGTGCAGGAGGAGCAGCACGCTGCGTTTCTGAGAACAGCAGGGTGAGCTGGGTAACAGGTGGTGTCCTAACCCCACCGGCATCGTCGTATATATATATATATATATATGCCTGTGGTGGGAGGCCGTGTCAATCAAGCTGGGGGAGGAGCAAATTAAATTCAGTCCAGGATTCTGAGGGCGGGGCTTAGGATGCGCTGGGATGTGATTGACAGGCACGCCTGGCCAGCTGACCGCATATGGCAGCTCATTCCGAGAGTCAGAGCTTTCCTGGGGGGGATTGGGGACTGAGCCAGTGGGTTGACAGACCTCACCCTGACCCACGATGACCGGGCCTGACCCCACCATGGTCTGGTGCACTCCCCCCACCCGTGCATGCAGTCAATATACAGATCTATCATTTCAAAAGATTTCTGAACATTCACTGGGAAAATTTTTTTAAGTGTAATGGAAACATCGGTATCTGAGTTCTTATTATATCATTTCACTGACAAAACATTCTTGCAATTGTTCTAAATTAATTTGAAGAACAATTCAAGGACTTCACCTCCAGTGAAAATTGTAACAGAGCGTGTAGGTGACACAGTAGATCCTAGACACTGCAGTAGACCCCACACACTGCTCCAGGTCCCACACACCGCAGTAGACCCCACACACACCGCAGTAGACGCTCCACACACTGCAGTAGACCCTCCACACACTGCAGCAGACCCAACACACTGCAGTAGATCCAGACACACTGCAGTAGACCCCCACACATGGCAGTAGACCACTACACACTGCAGTAGACCCCACACACACCGCAGTAGACCCCACACACACGGCAATAGATCCAGACACACTGCAGTAGACTCCCACACATGTCAGTAGACCCCTACACACTGCAGCAGACCCCACACACACTGCAGTAGACCCCACCACACTGCGGTAGATCCAGACACGCTGCCACACTGTCTCATCTTCCCGCTCCTTTCACAGTTTGAGCCGGGGTCCAAAACGAGCCGGTCCAAGGAGCCCGGCCCCACCCCGCTCTGAGGAGACACATCATTAATTCCCATCAGAGTGTCATTCCTAAGCGTCGGTCGTCACCAGGCGAGGGGACCTGGACTGCGACGCCGCCCGCGCGCGACCTTAATTAAACCCAGGAAAGGGCAACAGGCCCGTAAACCGCCGAGCCGCTCCCCTGCAGCGCTCTCCACTCAGCACCGGCCGCGCCGCTGATTAGCCGCGCGCTACGCGTCTCTACGCACGGCCCCGTCGTCTCCGCGGCCTGATTTTCGCCCCCGTGTTTACATAGCAACGGGAGCCCCTAATCCTTTTCCGTTCTCCCTCCTTCTCCCAGAATGCACCGGGGTGGTGGTGTGTGGGGGTGGGGTAAGCAGGAACACAAATCCCGGGCAGGCCCGAACAATAGCCCGGCTGTCCCGTCATGCGTGATGGATGGCTGGAGGGTCCCAGGCTCCGCATTTGCATCACAATGGACAAAACCAACAATATGGCGCTTTTCTCTCCCAGGTCTCTGGCTCCCGGGCCGAGGGGGGGGGGGGGGGGGGGGGGGCGCAAGGAAGCTTTTTACTCGCGGGAACAACGGCGGGGGCTGGAAAACACGGCCCCTGCGAGGCGAGGCCGGGGGCCGAGGGAGGGGGGAGGGGGGAGAGGGGGGGAGGGGTCGCTGGAGGAACCTCGAGAACGACAGTCCCGCCTCCCTCCGCCCCTTCCCCCCCGGGCCCAAGTTTTTTGCTCCACAAGTTACACATGGAAGTCCTGCCTGGGGTTACGCAGAGTTGGCTATCCACGAGTCTTTCCACAAGCTAGTTACTTTTAAAAAATTTTAATTTACATCGTTCAAGTCTACCAGCTATTTACAATTTAACGTAAAAATAACGAAAACGGCAAACCTTGCCTTTACAAGGCGATGGTTCAAATGTAATATAATTACCTGCTAAACTGCTAAAAGTCAGTACTGACAAGAGACATACAACAAAAAAAATTTGTTAAGTGTCCTTCAAGGGCTGTTTACGTATGCGTAAGAAGCGCGAGCCGAGGGAAATGGGTTCAGCGAGGCGAGCTTTCTGTGGACGTGTGGCGCAGAGTAAAAACACACAGCCCGAGGCAGCAGGTCAGCCCCCCTCAGCCAGACGGCTGTTTGCACAGCGCTGTTGCCTGGAGGCCGGGCGCTTACACCGATAAAATCTGCAGAGCAATTGCAGGTGTTTCTCTGAAAAAGGTGTGGCTGGCTCAGCTCTCTCTCTCTCTCTCTCTCTCTCTCTCTCTCTCCCCCCCCCCCCCCACGGGAGGTCATTAGGAGTCAGAGGGACGTTAGCGCGGCTCTGTCTCTCTCTGTCGCCGAACGGCGAAATCCATTTAGCGGGGCAGAGGCTAACGTCTGCTGATCACAACATCTGACTCCAGAGCGCCAGCTGCCTATTGTGTGCGGCTTAACTCCCAGTACACCCCCCCCCCCACCCCCCCCCACCCCCCCCCCCACCCCCCCTCCCCCCGCCACCCCACCCCCCCCACCTCACAGCGCTCCCCATCCCCGCTCTTCCCGCAGATTTACAGCTCAGGCCGACGAGAGACTTCCAAGGCCAAAGTCGGGCCGACGGGGCTCCTCCGGCCCGCTCTCTCCGAGCCCCAACGGGGCCCTCCCCCCGTGGGTTTTACACGCATAAGTTCAGGTCCGCCACCCCCATACCCTCCCCCCTCCTTTATCAGCGCCTCGCACGGCCAGACCTGGCGACCCGCCGCACGGTGAACCGAATCCCCTCAAAGACTTTCGGAAAGAGGGGCGAGAAGCAACAGGCGGAGGAGGAGGAGGAGCTCCACGGGGATCCCCCGCCCCCCCGACGACCCCGTTCCATCAGCCGAGCGCCGGGCCGGCTGCGTTTCGCGCAAAAAGGCCCTTTTAAGTTTCCCCAAAGGAGAGAGAACAGACGGGAGGAAATGAGGTGATTTTTTTTTTTTTTTTTTTTTTAAAGACGGCCGGGTTTGACCGGGCTGATTGGTCGCGCCACCCGCCCGTCGAGCCGCCTCGGCGAGCGCCGAGAGATTAGTCGGGCGGGAGAGGCCGAAGACAGCGGTGAAAAATATCGACGACCTCAAGCGACCCTTCGGCTTGCTTCCACCGGGACTCCGCCATGTGGACAGGAAGCAAGCAGCCTTTGAAGGACTGCTAGCAGTTAAATCTCTCAGTCAGCCTAATAACACAGATATACGGCTACCGTCTCTTCAGTCTATGCAGCCTAATTCTGCAGTGTACATCATCCTGCATTGTTGTGATGCATGCCACATCCTACATTCCCAGAAAAACAAAGCTAAGGCCATTACAGAGCTAGTAAACGCTAGTGCGCCTCTTCTGTGAATGTATTAGGGCTGGGCGGTATACTGGTTTTAATGTGAATGCCGCTAGTACCACGATGTGGATTTTCTCATATCTTGGATATCGTAACAAAACGTTTTAAGATATTAGGTTGTGGTACTTTTGCGTTGATGCGTTTACATAGAACATAGGACCGCGACAAAACCTGGCAATCAGTGTTTCATTTGACATTGTATTCTCTGACCGTAGGCTAGCAAGAAACGTTCAAATCCCAACTGGCTAGATAATGTATTCAAACGCTAACTAGCTCACTGGCGCTAATGGTAAAATCAATGAGGGAAGTCGGCAACTACGTTTCTGTAAAACAGATGATGATAGTTGACAGTGACCTTATACCTACCAAGCAAGTTATTAACAAAATTCAGTAAATAAAAACAGTATAGGCACTCATTTTACCAAATAAAACCATTTTAAGCACAGTACCCAGACAGCTGCTCATAGCAAATTATAACACTAGGTCACAAATCCGTTTGCAACCCCACAAATTTGATGTACGGTAACGAGCTAATATTAGCAAACGTTGCAAGTTAACGATATAGCTAACCATTTTTAATTAAGTGACATTTTAATTCTACCATTTGGCCATGTGGTAGTCCCGTGTGGTTTACAAATTAGGGGTGTAAACCTCAGACTTCACCCAAAATGGAATTCGATTTTAATTCTTGAGGCAACGGTTCGATATTTGCCAATATCACAAATTTTGCTACGATACATTCCAAGACGATCCAATACAGTAAGAAACAATCGATATACATGATCCAGCTAACACAACCCTGTTACAATGTACACATACAATCAAAATGAGGTTGAGAGTACAAAAACTTACTGACGTCATGTTTCACAGAAGGAAAACTGGCACCAGCGCTGGCGATGATGAGGTTGTTTTGGAAACGTAAACAATGATGTTGGCAGTGTGGCTAGAGAGCAAACCTCCATAAGTTCATAGACATTTAAATATTTCGCTAGAACTCAGATCTCAGAACTCAGAAGAGAGAAATAATTTGAACTGAGTTCAAAGAGTTCAAAAAACTCAGACCAGTTTTATTTGATGAGAAAAGATTGTTTTAAACTAATCACTTCATCATTTCTATTTTGTTGGTTGAGAAAAAAAATATTTTACGTTAGGAATTTAAAATACTTGCAAAATAAAACTATTACTAAGTTACATTTGAACCTGTCTGGTTTTACATAATCCAAGGGGTGATTCCAAATTTTTTAAAAAATCATTATTTTTATCGCTATAACATTTCAAAATATTGTGATATGAATTTTAGGCCATATCGTT